>NC_136615.1:7691230-7813730 GCF_933228915.1 Telmatherina bonti | reverse complement strand
GGTGCGTTCACATTTCCCCAAACGAAGCGACTTTCCGAGCAAATGAATTCGGATCAGAAAGGCTGATGTGGAAGTGCCCTGACTGTAGAAGCTCATCCTTCCCCAACTTGTCTTTAACTAACTGGACATCTTTTACAAGAATTCAGGAAGTTATTGTCATTTCATCAGGCAGTTTTTAAATTATCCCTGCAGCTGCAAATGTGTCCTTGGTGTAGATGTGTCCATGCATCTACCTCTGCATTATGTTGTTTTATATGCATTTCTGACTGTTGTTCCATCTGCTTTTTCTCTCAGAAAATAGTCAAAATAAAAAAGGTTCTTAAAGATTTTTACTTCTTTTGAGAAAGATGTCTGGAAGACTGGAAGGAGTAAAAGTCTCAGACTGAACCGGCTCTTTGCTCTTCATGCAGCCTCAGAAATGGTTCTGATGCAAGAAGACAGCAGCAAAGAACTGCTGCTGTCTGGCAGCTGGACTTCTTGGTAAAACACGGTGCGTCTACATGAACTAATTCAGGAAGTTTCAGTCTGAATGGACTGGGAGATGCTGAAAATGGTCCCCTGTTGTACCAGGATCTGCTTCCAGAATCAGACCTTTAGCGGGAGACCTAAAAGCAGCGCCGACTTACTAAAACACCACAATCCATGTATTACGTCACACACACACCTCCGCCGTCATCCTCTCCGGTGATGATGAGCAGTGGAGGTAGCTCTTCCTCGCTGTCGGGCAGCAGACTGGGCACCTTCCTCACCGATGAACCGATTCCACTAAGCAGAGCATAGTCCCAGGGTCCGGACAGTGGAGGTCGCGCTACCTCTACGGCTCCAGAAGCGTCAGGGACAGACGGGCCGTCGCTGACTCCGGTCTCCGACCCAGCAGAGCCAGGCTGAAATGACATGGTCACGTTCTCATCCTGCCAACACAGAGAGGATCGTCTCTGATGTGTGTCTTACCGTCGGCGGGTCTGGGCTGAACTCCTGGGAGCTCCTGCGACTCGTCACCGACAGCCTGGTGGTGTCCGCCACCTCTCCGTTGGGCAAAATGCCGTCAGCAAACCATACCCGCTTCTGCTCGCGCGGACAACCTGAAAACACAGAAAAGGAAGTCATTCCATATGAACGGTCCAACGACGGGCTGAACAGAGCCATGAGAGGAACCACACCGTCGTTGTTCGGCTGTTTGAGGACAGACACAGGCACCATGACGGTGGGCGGCGGCGAGTTCAGTGTGCCGGCGGCTCGAGCCTGCTGCAGAGGGGGGATGGTACTGCAGTACTCAGAGGGGACGTTGGGGTTTGGGCTGGGACCCGTAGGACTCATCATCCGCTCCAGGGCCTGGGCTACAAGAGAGGAGGAGAGGGAGGTCATTCAGGAGGGCTGGAATATAAACTTCCTTCTAAAACATGGCGCTGCTCGCAGACTTTAACGCGGCGCTGCTCGCAGACTTCAACGCGGCGCTGCTCGCAGACTTTAACGCGGCGCACGTCGCAGACTTTAACGCGGCGCACGTCGCAGACTTTAACGCGGCGCTGCTCGCAGACTTTAACGCGGCGCACGTCGCAGACTTTAACGCGGCGCACGTCGCAGACTTTAACGCGGCGCACGTCGCAGACTTTAACGCGGCGCACGTCGCAGACTTTAACGCGGCGCACGTCGCAGACTTTAACGCGGCGCACGTCGCAGACTTTAACGCGGCGCACGTCGCAGACTTTAACGCGGCGCACGTCGCAGACTTTAACGTGGCGCTGCTCGCAGACTTTAACGTGGCGCACGTCGCAGACTTTAACGCGGCGCACGTCGCAGACTTTAACGTGGCGCTGCTCGCAGACTTTAACGCGGCGCTGGTCGCAGACTTTAACGTGGCGCACGTCACAGACTTTAACGTGGCGCACGTCGCAGACTTTAACGTGGCGCACGTCGCAGACTTTAACGTGGCGCTGGTCGCAGACTTTAACGCGGCGCACGTCGCAGACTAACGCGGCGCACGTCGCAGACTAACGCGGCGCACGTCGCAGACTTTAACGTGGCGCACGTCGCAGACTTTAACGCGGCGCACGTCGCAGACTTTAACGTGGCGCACGTCGCAGACTTTAACGTGGCGCACGTCGCAGACTTTAACGTGGCGCTGCTCGCAGACTTTAACGCGGCGCACGTCGCAGACTAACGCGGCGCACGTCGCAGACTTTAACGCGGCGCACGTCGCAGACTTTAACGCGGCGCACGTCACAGACTTTAACGCGGCGCACGTCACAGACTTTAACGCGGCGCACGTCGCAGACTTTAACGTGGCGCACGTCGCAGACTAACGTGGCGCTGCTCGCAGACTTTAACGCGGCGCACGTCGCAGACTTTAACGCGGCGCACGTCGCAGACTTTAACGTGGCGCACGTCGCAGACTTTAACGTGGCGCTGGTCGCAGACTTTAACGCGGCGCACGTCGCAGACTAACGTGGCGCACGTCGCAGACTTTAACGCGGCGCACGTCACAGACTTTAACGCGGCGCACGTCACAGACTTTAACGCGGCGCACGTCGCAGACTTTAACGTGGCGCACATCGCAGACTTTAACGTGGCGCACGTCGCAGACTAACGTGGCGCTGGTCGCAGACTTTAACGCAGCGCTGGTCGCAGACTTTAACGCGGCGCTGCTCGCAGACTTTAACGTGGCGCACGTCGCAGACTTTAACATGGCGCACGTCACAGACTTTAACGTGGCGCACGTCGCAGACTTTAACGTGGCGCACGTCGCAGACTTTAACGTGGCGCTGGTCGCAGACTTTAACGCGGCGCACGTCGCAGACTAACGCGGCGCACGTCGCAGACTTTAACGTGGCGCACGTCACAGACTTTAACGCGGCGCACGTCGCAGACTTTAACGTGGCGCACATCGCAGACTTTAACGTGGCGCTGGTCGCAGACTTTAACATCTGGACCTTCTACCATCAGGTCTGACTCATGCTTGATGCTTTTATACAGCATAAAGGTCCAGGTCACCTCCAGGCAGACATGTATAAAGTTTTAGTATGTAGTGGGGTAAAAGTAAAAGTAGGAGAGAAAAGGTAGTACTTCAATAAAGTAGATACCACACTTTACTACTTAAATACAGTAGTGAAATAGTTCTACTTCGTTATTATGCATCTATGCCTCCAAGTGAAACACGTCCAGGTTTCTGCATCACTTCCTGCTAAAGATGAGAAACGGATAAATGAGATGCCTGGAGTCGGGCTTGTTTAAAGGCAGAAGTGCATGTGGCTGATGGGAACGTACTGGAACCCGTCAGACTCATCACATGTCCAGTCATATTCCACATATCTGCACTGAATGTTTAAATGAAAGAAGGAAAGTTGTCCACCGTGCATGGGACTGCTCTAGGAAGAGGTTATCAAACACACTAAATGACTGATCCATATCCATAGCTGCTCCCAGGGCCGGATTTAAAGTGCACAGGCCCCCGGGCCCAGAGTATTCCACGGGCCCCCTTTCCCACCGCAATATTGTGAAAATATAAACCAGCTATGAGAACAAATGCTAAACTCCATTCTGTTTCTACAAGGAGTTCAGCTCTGGAACAGCTGCACTAAAACATAAAATCATGTCAATCAATAGGAAAATCTAAACAAATGATAGAAGATGAGATAATTAAAAGTTATAAGGCAAATAAGGTTATTTTTTTTAAAGCAATGTTAAAGCAATGTATGTTGAATTCTATGATTTATTGTGTGTATTAAGACTGTATGTTGTTCCAAGTTTCATTGTAACAGAATTTAATGTATATTACTGTATTTTTCATGCTGTGAAAATTTTACGGTGTCATTGAAAAGAGGGTTTTGGACTAGATAAGTGCCCAACTTCTTCCAAAACCCTTTTTTGAACTTAAGAAGCTTATTTTGTTTGTTGTAACCAATATTTGTTCTTTTAAAAGTCCTTTTTTTAGTACAAAATAAATAAATAAAAAATTGTGAATGATACACTGTGAAAGGACATTTCTGTGGTGTAACTATCTGGCCTTTTATGTACATTTTGTTTCATGTCCAAACTACTGGCGTTTTCCCTACGTGGGCCCCACATGGGCCCCCAAGTGGCCCATCGGATAACCCAGTCTTGGCTGCTCCTAATGACACATCATCGTCAATTTAAACTCCCTAAATGGTTGAAAGTTTGTCAGCTTCATCATAATATCCAGGTGAAAACAGCAGCGATGGCGATGTTTTTTTTGGTTTTTTTTTAAATAATAAAAATGTGATCAATCAGAATCTGAATAAACATGACATGTTGTGTCTGGATTGTAAATACGGGATGGAAATGCTGGAAAACCTTCTTAGACCACCTGAAGGGTCACATATCATCACAATCCATCCCACAAAGTTACACGTTTACACAAACACTTTCCTCATGAATTAGGTAGTAACAACACATGCAACAGCTTCACAAATACACATTTATACATTTACTTTGGTTGAGTTTATAATATTTGTTTTACAAATTATAATAAAATGCAATTGTTAGAGTACTCGATTACTCGTGAAATTAATCGACAGAGTACCCGATTCCAAAAGTACTCGATAGTTGCAGCTCTAGGTCACATATCATCACAATTCATCCCACAGAGTTACACACTGCCGTTCCTGAGAAGCAGCATTAGCGATAGCCCTCCAGATGGTTAAACAGCACCTCATTATAAAACCAGCACAGCCAGTTAAACCTGCTTTCTATTGATCACCAGATCTACTGAGATGTATGAGCGTCATTACCCTGCTGTTTGTTCACACCGACTGGCGTTTGAGGGCTCTGACGATGGAGGGAACACCAGAGAGTCAGAAGTGAGGTCCTGAACAGAAAATCGACCACATGGCAGGTCCGCCATCACTGAAATGACTCGGTTTGTCTTTGAGTTACAGGCTGTAGTCAGAATACTGCAGCACATTCCCACAGCTACATGGTTCGTTTGGGAAAGAAGCAGCCATTAGTGGCCGAAACTGGCATCTGGGAGGAAAACTGCCGGAGTCGACCTCACAGCAGCGATGAATGAAGGACAAGCATTAGCCGTCCTATCAGGAGACCTCTCTGTGACTCAGAGCTTTTCCCAATGCCTTCTGACTGAATGCTCAGGAAATGCTGACGCAGCTCTCGTCTACATTACATCGATCAAGCATCATAGAGCCGTATTGATCGGGTGTGTACCAGCAGCAACAACAACAACAACATGGCTCACAAAAGCAAAGGAACAGCTGCAGAAGCCCGAAGCGCATCACATGGACAACGCTCTGACATTAAGAGGAATAAAGTTACAAAGTCAACACTACAGGTAGAGTAGTTTCACCTTGCTGTGCAGAGAAACGATGACACAGCATGAAAAATGCAGTCATCTGAGGCTGACAACTCCACGTACAGATAACCTACACATTACTCTGAAACACAAAGTTACAATCTGCCGATAGAGATGCCTTACCTCACCATCATCATCATCATCATCATCACCATCATCCTCGCTGCTAAAACTCAACCGGTCAACATCCTCACAAGTCGATCCCTCAGACTGACCTCAGACCAGCCAACGCTGCTCTTCTGAAGCTGCTATTTCCAGGAGTGTGTTGTTAGCAGTAATAGGCTGTTAGCTGCAGGCTGGTGTGTGTGTGTGTGTGTGTGTGTGTGTGTGTGGCAAACCTCACCATGCTGACGCGAGATGGGAGGAGATCGCAACACACTGCGCTTCAGCAACGGCAAGCAACAAAAGTGGATCACCTCTTTCTTTCTGAGGCCACACACACACACACACACACACACACACACACACACACACACACACACACTAAGGCACATACATCAAGGACAAAAGCAAGTGTCCTGCTCTAGCTCCCCTCCCTTTCCTCCATCCAGCACCCCTCCCGGCCGTGCTGCAGTGTTTAAATATAAAAATGAGCCTTTGAACATGAAAGAAAACAAAGCAGCAGACAAACATCTGATTCCAGATTATTTTTACACTCAGAAACAGTTCTTTGGGATGAAAGCTTGAATTTTTAATAGATCCTCAGAAGAGAGCCCCAGAGCCACTTTGTGAGGGATATTTTTTATCTTCTGGTCCTTAAATATTCATCAGCTACGTGATAACACTGTTATTAAGTTTTAATGTCAAACAGGGAATTCAGTCTATTTTTATGTGAAAACCTCCGACTAAAATCTCATGTTGTTCGGAGGATTTTCATGTCAACAGTGGAAAAACAAAAGTTCATGGATGGAAGGAAGGATGAATGGACGGATGGACGGATGGATGGACAGACGGACAGATGGATGGATGGATTGATTGATGGAAGGATGGATAGATGGATGGACAGATGGAAGGAAGGATGGATGGACGGACAGATGGACAGATCAATGGAGGGATAGATGGATGGACGGATGGATGGATTGATTGATGGAAAGATGGATAGATGGATGGACAGATGGAAAGAAGGATGGATGGACGGAAGGATGGACAGATCAATGGAAGGATAGATGGATGGACGGATGGATGGACGGAAGGACGGACAGATGGATGGGTGGATGGATGGATGGATAGATGGAAGGAAGGATAGATGGATGGATGGACAGATGGATGGATCAATGGAAGGATATATGGATGGACAGATGGAAGGAAGAAAGGATGGATGGACAGACGGACGGAGGGACGGACAGATGGATGGGTGGATGGATGGATGGATCGATGGAAGGAAGGATAGATAGATGACTGGATGGATGGAAGGAAGGAAGGATAGATAGATGGACAGATGAACGAATAGATGGATGGATGGACGTACATCCATCTTTTGGATGGATAGATAGTGGGATGATAGATGTTGGATGGACAGACCAATGGATGGACGGATGGATGGACAGACCAATGGATGGACGGATGGATGGACAGACCAATGGATGGATGGACAGATGGGTAATTGTGAAGAACTGCAGGTGCAGAGATGCATCAGGTCCTGGTTCAGGTCTTTGCTGGATTTGTTCTTGTCTCTTCAGGACGACCTTCAGATTTGGTTTGATCTGTTCTGACTCTTCTTCTTTTGTCCTCCGCCCATCCAGTTTCTGCCACCATGCTGAGCTACACCAGGCTTCACACTAACTCTTGTTGATACTAAAATCCTGTTTCCTGTTTTGCTGTTTTCTGCAGATGAAACTAAACAAATGGGAGAAAAATGACGCTTCTTTGTGATGGACTGCTCACAAGAAAACTAAAAGCTCCCATTTAAAACCGGTTCGTTATGTGTCCGACACAACACTGGTTGAGTTTGGAGCATTTTTATGTGCTGAATGATTCCTGGATCAGCGGTAAGCAGCTTCAATGACAACACACTCCTCTGAAGATGGTCAAAGAAAAACAGAAAATGTCCAAATAAGAAGCGAAAGACCTCCAGACAGTCTGGAGAACTGATTCCACCAGCGCTACTGGGAGGAGAAACACGCTGATGGGTCTTCATCACTCTCGGAGTCCCTGAAGACTTTTGTAACAAGTGCAGAAACAAACCAGGAGGAGAATCCAGCTCGGCTTCTAGAGGCTTTGTCACCGGGCAACAGCTGAGACGTCAGACGCTGTGAAACCAGGGATCCCCAGCTCCTGTCTGCAAGCTCCACTGGCCAGCAGACTTCTGATGTTTCCCCGCTTCAGCACACCCAACGCAAATGAATGGCTCCACAGCAGACTTGTACAGGTGTGTTGCAGCAGGGAAACATGTAATCCCAGCAGGACCATGGTTGGAGATGACTGTGTTAAGGTACTCATACAGCCACATCGCAGGGTGTACGACGCAGAGTGCTTGATTTTACTCTGACAGCTCAGATGACCGTCTTTAGGAACATCGTTTATCCTATTTAAATGTTATTTACAAGTAATAAAGTTGTAAAAAAAAGATGATAATGGCTTAAATCTGATGAAATACTGAGAGCTTTAAAAGGTTTCATCAATCTGACCTTATGGCAGGACTACCCTGCTGATCATGTCAGCATTATATTTACTCCGATTGCTGTTCCTGTACAGTAACACAGTTCAACATGGTGGTGTGTAAGGATTATGATGCGACGTCTCAGCTGGTCGAGCTGAAAAACCGCCTGCTTCTGGCCTGGAATCAGCGTTTCTTTAAAGAACCAATCTGTCATATTAGTTTAAAAGTGTCCACGACACACCTGCATCCCATACAGTAGCTTTTCCGCTTCTTCTCAAGGCAGAATTTTCTCCTGTTTATTTCCTGACCAGCTGCGGCTAAGTCACATTGTTAACCGGCTAAAAACTACGGTTGTTCTACATTCTTCTGACTTGAAACGGGAGATCGGATACCTGTCAATCAAAAGGACACGCCCCTAAATATGCCGAAATTCGAGATTATATTACTTTTAATCGGGCAAATTAGAGAAAAATTCACTCCCCCCACAGTTGTCATGAAGGTAAATCTGACCTATTAAATCGAAAATGGAATTTTGAACCAGGCTGTAAACATGTTTGTTTCTGCTGTGAAGTTGGTCTTTTTACCATTGGAATCTATGGGGATTCGCTGTGTTTTCCTTGTTTTCTACTGAACATAAAGCGGATGTGATGATGCACGCTGACAGTGAAACTGTCATGAATAGTTTGGTTTTCTTCATAGAAACCATCTATATCTAACATTAACTTATTAGTATGGAGGAATTTAAAGGTTTTTTTTTTTTTTTTTTTTTAAATGAAATACTGTTTAACTTATAGTTGTGTTTATTTTCATGTGTGGAGTCTGGAGACGAAGAGACGTTCCAGTAAAGATACTGGTTCTGTCTGACGTTACGGGATTGGTCCCAACCAGAGACTGTATATAAAGAGACGGACGGAGCCTCTGTGACGTCACCCGTAGGTTTCTGAAGAGCTGAATTGAAGCTCGGTGGGCGGTTCCTACCATCACCATCTTGGCAGCGGTATGCGCATCGTCTCACCCGGAAAATACAAATATGGGCAAAGAGGTGGAGCTGAGAGGGGGGCTGTGAGCGTCATGGAGGATGATTGACATTGAGCGAACGCCAAGCTTTCTGTAGCTAAGCGAGATAACCCGGAGATAACAGGAGCTAACCAGCTAACGGGGGTAAGTGGGCTACAGCTAAGTCAAAACAGGGAAGCTCAAATCTCCCCCCAACCGAGGCTCAAACCAGTGACCTTCTTGCTGTGAGTGTGAAACACGACTTTCCTGAATTTGTCAGTTTATCATCACTGTTTCTCCTGAAATCTCATGAAAATGGAAAAGCAGGTGGAAAAAGTCCCGAGCCGGAATCTGATTTGTGATGGAGGCGTCGTCATCCGGTCGGTTGGACTTGTAAAAACAGATGTGAGTTTTACATGCCGATTTGTGTTTGTTTGGTTTTTTTTTAATCTAAAACAGATCTAAATAACTGTTTATACATCTGTAAAGTGGAATTTCTCCGGCAGATTTATTTTGCAGGTTAACATTATAAACAAGCTGTAAATCTTCCTGGCTGAATGCAAACCGTCTTACCTTTGTGTATGCTGTCATGGCAGAGGACGCACACTCGAGCCTCTTTGTCCAAGTACTTCAGTTTACACTTCTTGTTGCAGCACATGCCGCAGTAAACCTGCCAGGGGAGAGAGGACGACAGCGCTGAGTCAAATGCAACGTCTCTGAGTCGGTCATGTTTGTTTCTGTGGCCATAAAGCAGCAGCCGCCTGTAACTCTGTGTTAATCGGCGCTCCTTAAAGGACTTAGCAGCTGCTGCTGCTTCAGGCCGCACGGCTCAGTGGAGATCCACACAAGCGCTGGAAAAAGAACTGCTGACTCATGCTTTCTGCTTCCACTGAGCTATTTTTAGTCCCGGGTTGTAGCCTGCTTTTTTTATTCAGCATTTATACAACTCAGACATGAGGAGAAGATGAACTTCACCTGCTATAAAACAGGATGTCACGCCTCAGATCCATGTTTACAAACAATGACACAACAAAACAAGTAAATGAGCCGACTAGTGATCATGTTTAGGAAGTACACAAACATCCCAGGGATTAACGGGGGTCTATTTATAGTCCATCTGTTTGTTTCGCTGTCCTGGTTCTAATCATGCACCACAAGCATGACGGGAATTATTTTGCTTTTATTTCCAAACTGATGACTTCAACAATGAGAATGTGTTAAAATCAGCCCATAAGGTTGTGATTTATGTTGCTGACAGACCTCCACCTTGCTTAAACCACAGATTTAACCTGTTTACTAATTAACCAGGTTTGTCAAGTTATTTAAACCGAAATTGTTTAATAACTAAGAGGTTATTTATTGTAAATTAATTAAATAAATCAATATTTTACTTATTGTTTAATTGCAATGTTTCATGCCAAAGACTGAAATCTCTGCTGTAATCAGAGGGAACTGGTCACCAGTCATGATTCCAGTTTCCCAGTACATCTTCTGGTTGAGACAAACCCAGCTGCTGTGCCAACATCTGGTTTAGCTGCTGAATGCGGTGAATCCGCTGATGGTTTAGACATGAAATAATACTGATGAGTAGGGGTGGGAAAATCGAATCAAAAAATCAAAAATTGGGATTTTTTTGCTTCACAATTTTAAAAACGATTTTTTGTTAAAAAAATTTTTTTTAAAAAAAAATAAAATAAATAATCCATTATATAATTTAGGTGATTTCTATTGTTTTGATTGATCTTTTTACTTGTCTTCTTGGGAATTATAGCAGCAGAATGATGATCTCTACTGTGCTGTTTTTTTACTAATTGAAATAAAGAAAAATGACGAGCAAAAAAATAGTTTTGTACATTTATTTTGTTTTTAATCTACAAAAATCAGCAATATCGAAGAATTCTGAGAATCACAATTTAAACTGAATTGGCGCACAAAAGAAATCGGAATCAAATCGAATCAGGACAAAAGCATATCGTCACAACCGTACTGTTGAAGCATCTTCAACGACTTTTAGTGGCATCTGGTCCTAAGTTGGTGGGTTTCATGTGGAGTTTGGCATCTATTCCAGGTATACCTCCGACTCTTCCAGGATATCTTTCCTCAAGGTTTACAAGTGTTTGTGGGAATTCACATTTGTCCGGCGCTGACGTTGGACAGGAAGACCCGGCTCGCAGTACATCCTAAAAGGGTTCTATACAGACCAGTCAAGTTCCACCAAACCAGTCCTCGAGGGCCACAAACCTGCAGGTTTTCTATGTACCCCTGCTGCAACACACTTGGTTTCCATTAAATGGATCCAACAGGCAATGAAGTTCTGCTCAGTGGTACATTGAGTCAGGTGTGTCAGAGCAGGGATACATGGCAAAGCTGCAGGATTGTGGTCCTTGAGGCCGGAGTGGGACACGCCTGGCCTACGTGGACAATGTCAGCGTCTTACATAAACCTGCATTGCTGCCATGGTGGGATACTCCGACACCTGCTCTGCACATGCACACAGAGAGGCGGAGCCTAATCATACTTCATGAGTTCAGCCGGGGGTATCCAAAGCCGGTCCTCGAGGGCCACAAACCTGCAGGTTTTCTATGCATCCCTGCTCCAACACACCTGACTCAAATAAATCAGTCATTGGGCAGAACTTTATAGGCTGATGGATCCATTAACATAAGCCAGGTGTGTTGCAGCAGGGATACATGGAAAACCTGCAGGAGTGACTCTGGACAACCAGAACATCTGACACGCTTATCATGTGTGGGTGGAGTCTGGAGACGAACAGACGTTCCAGTAAAGATACTGGTTCTGTCTAACGTTACGGGATTGGTGCCAGCCATAGATTGTATATAAAAAGATGGGCGGAGCCTCCGTGACGTCACCCGTAGGTTTCTGAAGAGCTGAACTGAAGCTCATTGGGTGGTTCCTACCATCACCATCTTGGCAGGGGCATGCGGGTCGTCTCGCCCAGAAAATACAAATATGGGCAAAGAGGTGGAGCTGAGAGGGGGACTGCGAGCGTCATGGTGGATGATTGACATCGAGCGAACTCTGAGCTGCCTGTAGCTAAGAGCTGACCGAGCTAACCCGGAGATAACAGGAGATAACCAGCTAACGGAGGTAAGCGGGCTAAAGCTAAGTCACGTTGTTAACCAGCTAAAAACCGTGGTTGTTCTATGTTCTTCTGACTTGAAGCAGGAGATCGAGTACCTGTCAATCAAAAGGACACGCCCCTAAATATGCCAAATTTTGAGATTAAATTACTTTTAAACGAGTGAGTTAGAAAAAAAATTCACTCCCCCCACAGTTGTAATGAAGGTAAACCTTACCTATTAAACCTAAAATGTATTTTTGAACCAGGCTGTAAACATGTTTGTTTCTGCTGTGAAGTTGGTCTTTTTACCATTGGAATCTATGGGGTTTATTCCTGCTGTGACCATGTTTATATCTGCTGTAAACATGTTTATTTCTGCTGTAAACGTGTTTATTTCTGCTGTAAACATGTTTATTTCTGCTGTAAACATGTTTATTTCTGCTGTAAACATGTTTATTTCTGCTGTAAACATGTTTATTTCTGCTGTGAAGTTGGTCTTTTTAACATGGGGATTCGCTCTGTTTTGCAGCCCCTAGTGGATGAAGGGGAAACTGCAGTTTTATACACTTCCACATAGGCTTCACTTTTAACCACCGGAGGTTGCCGCTTGACTCTGGTTAGCTTAAACAACGATGAAGAGTCAGTTATTAATAATGCATTTATCTCACATAAAGGGACGTGCTTTGTTAGATTCAGAGCAGCCAGACTGGATGTTTGTTTCCGGACCTCTACACTCGGCGGACATGTCATTCTGTCGCTGCAGTTTGTGAAACTCGGAGGCGACTACTTCAGGTGAAACATGCAGTATAAGCAGTACGGACACTTGCAGCTCCGACGCAGTTATCTGGGATTTAAAAGTACGAATAAATAATGTTCTAACTAGCCTGCTTGCGTTTGATCAGACAGTTTGCTGGTTATAATCAGAAACCTACAACGTGTTGATCTGAAATAACAGCAGGTTACTTCCTACCTTCCCACAGGCTCGACAGTGGTGCCGTCTCTTGGTGAAAGTGAACTTCTGGGAGCAGTTCATGCAGTTCGGAGCTTCAGAGTCTGGCACCCATGCAGGCTGTTTGCTCCCCAGCTCCTCCGCTCCCTCCTTCCTCCAGTCTGCTGAGCTGGTGGCGTCTGCCGGCTGCTCGCCGCTGTAAGGCGGCGGCTCTGACAGTTCGTCATAGCCCACAGAGTAATCCTGAGTGGCGTATGCGGGGAGGGAGTCTCTGAAGCGGGAGTGCTCCTCTGTGGGACTTGGGGTGGTGGTGGAACTCTCTTCATCCTCTGCTGCCACCGCAGGCGGCTCCCTCCCTTCCTCTCCGGCTGGTGGAGGCCGTGCGCTTTGGCAGTTCAGCTGTTTCGGTCTCGCACCTCCATAGGAGTGCTGCTGGTCGGGGCTACTGGTGTGCTGGGACTGGGAAGTGTTGCTGGTGGAAGAAAAGCTTGCCTCGGAGGAGTCAGACGTGGCTTCGGGGTGTAAACTCCCCCCTACACACACACCAACTGTTCTGTCACTTTCTGGAGATGCCAGATCCAAGTCCTCCTCGGGCCTGTTGTCCAGAACGCCATCAGACTCGGACGGGGACTCGGGCTGTGTACAAGCTCCGTGACTGCTACAGTAAGACGCACCTGAACCCTGCTCTGCTTCGGCGTGGCCCTGCAGGAAGGCGTCCAGCTCCTCGTCTGTGACCAGGAGCTCGGCTTGGTCGCTCTCCGGCAGATACTCGAAACCAAACTCGGGAGGGTCCACTGGGCTGGGTTCTGAGCGGTCTGAGGACGGGAGGTCTGCAGCAGGCTGGAAGGAGACATGCTGTCCTTCAGGAGACAGCCTGTCTTCTGCAGTCTGGTCTGAGTCTACGTGGTTCCGGTCCCGTCTGGCATTGTCTGGAGCTTCCAGAGCCGACACAGAGTCTGCTTCGGCGCTCTCAGACACCTCGCCGTGCGGCTCGTCCGCTGCAGGCTCCGACTTCACCAGAGCGCCACACATGGACACGGCGATCGGAAGACACGACAAGCCCACCGGGTCGCTGCGGGGCGCTTCGTATTTTTCACCTGAAGAAGACTCGGCTTCACCTTCATCCAAAGTTTCATTTGACTCTTCATGTTCGACCTCTGAGGTCGTTTCAGTAACACCACCGACCGGCTCACGTTGGTCCGGAGAGTCGTCCGCCTGCTGGTCTGAGCAGGCGGCGTGTTGGCCTTCCCGCTCGCCGCCATCAGCTGAATCAACGGCGGGCTCGCACCCCCTCTCTGCTGCTGCAGGAAGTATGACGTCCAGCAGACTGAGAGAGGCCGAGTATCCTCCGCTCTGCTCGCAGGAGTCCAGAGACAGAAGCACATCTGTCCCTGCGGAGGTCTGCGCCTCCTGGGCGTCTCCGACCGCTCCGCTTCCCGTCACCACAGGACTGTCAAAGTCCACAAGCAGCACCTCCTCCTCCTCCATTTGCTTCTCCGCTGCGTCCAGCTCGCTGAAAGCATCGCGGCTGTTGGCACGGATTAGGATGGCGGAGCTGGTGTCGTTCACGAGGTCACAAACCGGCTTCAGAGCTCTGTCTGGGCAGGGAGGGGCGGAGCTTCTGGCTGGTCGCCGGTCCACAGACGAGAGAAGGTCCACCCCGGTGAGAGGCTGACCCCTGACCTCTCTGTCGTCGCTGCGGTTCTGACTGCTGGAGGAGGCAGAACCATAATGGAGAGAGCTGAGGTCCGGGAGGCTCGCCGGGCCAGCGGGGGGCTCTGAGGACAAACACGGGGAGCCCAGCGAGGCAAAAGGGAACGCCGAGGGCTTCAGGAAAACCGGCTCCTCTGCAAAGACAAAAAATCATTTCAGCCCTAACAGCCCTAACTGACCCTGTCAGAGTTGCCAGTTCTGGCTGATTTCAGCTGCAGCGAACTCCACCAAAGAGCTGCTCCGTCGGTAGCTCCGTATATATAATGAAAAAGAAACGCCCACATTCTGGAGGCATTATTGTATTTTCACCACATACTGTTGCATAAGAACGCCATTACTCCGTGTAATATTTAGGATAACCATTCCTTGCTAAGAAGCTGAATGTTACTGATCTGGCAACGTAGCAGGATACGTAGCGTGGGAACGTTTCTTTTGGGGGGAATGGCGGCTCTCCTCTTGTCTTAGTATGTTGAGTTCGGCTCTTGTTGAATTAACAGAGAGGATCACTGTTTTAGTGAAACAAAAAAGTCACATTTTAACATTCAAGGCATTTATTTCTTTTAAAACACGTCTGAAGCATCAAACACATCTGGCTGACTGGACTAGTGTGGTATCGGTACACTTATGTTAATACCAAGTACGAGTACACACGCTTGGTATTGAGCCGATACCGATGCTGGTATCGGTGCATCCCTATTTCTTTCTGAACTTTCAGGTTTTATTGAGTCGAGGCGGATGGATCCCCGGTCTGTTTACAGACGGGTTGTCTCGTTCTGTCATACAGCATCGTCATGTTAACGTTAAAAAGGTTCACAAAAACACACTTTTGTTTAGATTTTGAAGTTAATCCCAGAGATCTGCACATTTTCTAAACTCTATTTTAATGGCAGGGAGACGCTGTGTCCATGGAAACAAGAATATTGTCTGATGTTTACAGAAAACTTGTTGAAAATGACATTTTTAATGGTTAAAAACAAGATTCTGCTTTCTGCTCGTTAAACATGCTTGTTTTCTAAACTCATGTTTGGATGTAAATCCAGAGAAAATGATTCCTGGCTTGTTTTAAAAGACAGAAAATGGACTCAGAGCTTTGGGAAGACATTGGAGGTTTCAGGACCAGTTCTCATCACAATTTAGGAGAGAACTTACCAGAATTAAGCTCAAAGTCATCAAGCAGTTTGTCCAGATCACATACTGCTGCCTTGAAGAAGCTGTCCATGCTGGGCGACAACACCAGACCCTGATCCTGTAACACCTGAAGTAAAATACACAAATCCACTTTCATGTTCTGCTCTGTAAACAACAACAACAATCGGTTGAAGAGAACATTAACAGAGAAACTGCAGACCACCAAGTAAAGGATGCATTAACGTCCGGGTCAGAAGATTCCAGGTCTTTTGGAGACAACAGACACCTTTTCCATAAACACTGCAATTCAGACTTGAACTTGAAGCCAGTAAAGCCTCCACACATCAGGCTGGACTCGCTGGTAATGCACATTTACAAGCAGTAACCTTATAAAGCATGTGGGAAGAGAAGGAATGAACGATTTCAGGGCCACGTCCCAAACCGTTTTCTCTTGCAGCTGCACCTGAAAACAAAACGCTGATCCACACATACACACAGACGCCGGCACACACGTCTGCATCATGTGTGTAGAGAACAAGCAGAGGATCTAGAGAGAGAAAACTGAGCTGTTTTACTAAACAAAATGATTTTATGTTGGATCAATGTTAGACAGAGAGATTTAAGCAGCACAACAGACTTAACAAAACCAGTTTCCACCAAGACGCCTGACTCAGGATGGGACGGCACGCTTTGTTCATCTTTTCACTGATAAAAACTGGGAAGGGGGCCAGAAAACCCTTCCTATGGGGTCCCAAACTAACCGATTGGAGCCTAAAGAGCTGAGCTGACACTGCGACACACTGACTTGTCAGAGGAATCCTCACTGCAACTTGGCCATAAAAACAGAACTGGAACAGCTCCATCCATCCATCCATCATCTGCCGTTTATCCGGGGTCGGGTTGCGGGGGCAGCAGCCTAAGCAGGGAAGCCCAGACTTCCCTCTCCCCAGCCACATTTGCCAACTCTGCGGGGGGGATCCCGAGGTGTTCCCAGGCCAGCCGAGAGATATAATCCCTCCAGCGTGTCCTGGGTCTTTCCCGGGGTCTCCTCCCAGAGGGACGTGCCTGGAACACCTCACCAGGGAGGTCCAGGAGGCATCCTGACCAGATGCCCGAGCCACCTCAACTGGTTCCTCTCGATGCGGAGGAGCAGCGGCTCTACTCTGAGCCCCTCCCGGATGACTGAGCTCCTCACCCTATCTCTAAGGGAGAGCCCGGCCACCCTGCGGAGGAAACTCATTTCAGCCGCCTGTATACGAGATCTCGTTCTTTCGGTCACGACCCACAGCTCATGACCATAGGTGAGGGTAGGAACGTAGATCGACTGGTAAATGGAGAGCTTCACCTTCTGGCTCAGCTCCTTCTTCACCACGGCAGACCGGCGCACAGTCCGCATTACTGCAGATGCCGCACCGATCCGTCTGTCGATCTCGCGCTCCATCCTTCCCTCACTCGTGAACAAGACCCCGAGATATTTTAACTCCTCCACTTGAGGCAACACCTCACTCCCGACCCGGAGAGGACAATCCACCCTATTCCGGCTGAGGACCATGGTCTCAGATTTGGAGGTGCTGATTCTCATCCCAGCTGCTTCACACTCGGCCGCGAATCGCTCAAGCGAGAGCTGGAGATCACGACCAGATGAAGCCAACAGGACCACGTCATCTGCAAAAAGCAGGGACCCAATCCTGAGGCCACCAAGTCGGATCCCCTCAACACCTCGGCTGCACCTAGAAATTCTGTCCATAGAACTTAGTAACAGAATCGGCGATAAAAGTTTTGTGGTGAAAGCTACATGCCAAGAAGGAAGAACACAAACTACAGGATGTTCATCCTCCTCCTCCATCCTCACTGGATCCCTGACCAGTTCACATCAAACTGATGCGGCTGACGCATGCGACTCGCTATCATCACCCATCTCCACTGGAACACTTGAAGAGTTTTTTCCACAACCAGCTGAGGACAACACCATGCCTCTCTTGGTTTCTGCTGTACAACAGTCAGCCTGTAGTGTCAGGATGCCTGCAGCTACTCAGCAGCAAAGGAGAAGAATCCACTTTCACCGCACAGAGATTACATTTAAAAAAGCCTAATGAACAGATCAGAACAATCAGATCAGCAATCTATATCTGATCCTAACAGAACCGTATGAGAATTACAGAGAAAATACACCGTGAGACACGTTTAGGACTGATGTGAAACACCGTCTCATTCATATAGCTGTCTGACAGAAACAGGCGAATATTATGGACAATTCAACACCATCAAAGCCCAAGAAAGCAAATCTGAGTGTCTGAAAATAACTGCAGGCATGAAAACATCAAATACTTTCTAAAAACAGCAGCTAGGTTTTAATCAGCAGGATGCTGCTATTTTTAAATACAGTACTGTAGCACTTTATCATTAGAAACCAGGTCAGCGTAAATTTAATCCAACTACACTTCTGATGACAGATTTACCGCGTGGTTTTTCTGCAACAAACAAGAAGTTATTGTGACAACACTACGAGCCGGCAGATCCTCATTTCCCAACAGCACGTCTTCATAAAACCAAAGTGTGTGTTGGGTTGCTCAGAAACTATTTACAATGGAGGCTCAATATTTCTGGGAAGGAGGAAGTGAGTCTCGTGGTTAATCATCAGTATTGCTGAGAATTTGCTGTGTGATTTCAACTAAAGTACATGACTTTGACAATGACCTGAGGTCAGGTGACAGGTAACAAGGCCAGGCCATGAAAAGACAGTATGGATGGTTATATGTTCAGGATGAGGTGAAACACAACAAACACACATCTACAGCTTCATCTGCTTTGTTCTTGTCACTTTGCTGTTTTCTACACTTAAATATTCAGTTCTTCCTGTGTTTGTAGAAATCCTCTTTCCTCAACCATTGTTGTTTAGTTAAATGCTTACTGGAAAAACAGGAGTTTTGTAAACAGACATTGCAGGTAAACAGCAAAGTCACAGAATCTGACAGGTCACAGAAATCATTTTAACACCAACAACAACCTCATTTTACACTTTCTTGTTATTAAAAATCTACAAATGTTAAATAATAAGGGAAAAAAAACCAACACACATACTTTGTAAGGCTTTCGTCAGTAAATATGAAGACTAACTTCCCTTTACAAAATTAGCAAAACAAGGTAACCAGTCTGACCAGTCCAACCATCAGCAGGTAACATTTACACAACATCACAAAACCTTTAAACAGCTATTTTCAGATGTACTTAAGTTAAATATATCAAAGTCTTACATGCCGGACATCATAAATCCCCAGCTGTTTGCCAACTGGAGTTAACGAGCTTAAGCAGGTGTAGCTAAAGTTAGCCTCTGAACGAGCTAGCATGCTAACAATGCTAACTCCGTTTAAAGCAGGTGTAGCTAAAGTTAGCCTCTTTATGCTAACTAAACGAGCTAGCATGCTAACGATGCTAACTGTCAGTGCTGAAAGCAGGTGTAGCTAAAGTTAGCCTCTGAACGAGCTAGCATGCTATCGATGCTAACTTAACAAGCTAGCATGCTAGCGATGCTAACTCCCTGTGCTTAAAGCCGGTGTAGCTAAAGTTAGCCCCTTCATGCTAACTGAACGAGCTAGCATGCTAACGATGCTAACTCTGTGTGCTAACATACCTGAACCGTTTCACTCCATGACTTTAGCAGTTAAAACAGGAGCAAACGGCGTCGGTGTTGTCGTGTCATTCTGTAACCACTCAGCAGTCGGTGTTGGAGCAGCGAGCTGTTGGATTCTGTGACCATTCAGCAGTTGGAGCAGCGAGCTGTTGGATTAGTTTCACTGGAGAGGTGGAAATTCAGCACTCACGCAGCCATCTTGGACAGCAGGACTGTCGGGACTGAGGTCAGAGGATCAGCCTTCAGTGTGGAGGTTCCTCTGACTACTAAATTCCTTGTTAACCATTAAAAAACACATTATTACCAGTAAACCCTCATATTAACCAGCAAAAAACCCTTATTAACCAGCAAAAACTCATTATTTACCAGCAAAACTCATTGTTAACCAGCAAAACTCATCAGTACCCAGCAAAGAACTCATTTACCAGCAAAACTCCCTATTAACCAGCAAAACACCTTTTTAACCAGCAAAATTCATTAATAATCAGCAAAAACTCTTATTAACCAACAGAAACTCCTTATTGACCAGCAAAACTTCTTATTAACCAGCAAAAACTCCTTATTAACCAGCAAAAACTCATTGTTTACCAGTGAAACTCATTATTAACCAGCAAAACTCCTTAATAACCAGTAAAACCCCTTAATTACCAACAAAAATTCCTTAAGCAGCAAAAACTCTTATTAACCAACAAAACTCATTCCAAACCAGCAAAACTCCTTATTAGCCACAAAACTCATTTTTAACCAGCAAAACTTATTATTTACCAGCAAAACTCTTAAATTACCAACAAAAACTCCTTATTAACCAGCAAAAAAATAATTATTAAGCAGCAAAAACTCTTATTAACCAACAAAGCTAATCAGTAACCAGCAAAACTTCTTAATTACCAACAAAAACTCCTTATTAACCAGCAAAAAAATAATTATTAAGCAGCAAAAACTCTTATTAACCAACAAAGCTAATCAGTAACCAGCAAAAAACTCATTACTTACCAGCAAAACTATTTATTAACCAGCAGAAAATTCATTATTAACCAGCAAAACTCCTTCATTACCAACAAAAACTCTTATTAACCAGCAAAACTCATTCGTAACCAGCAAAACTCCTTATTAGCCACAAAACTAATTTTTAACCAGTAAAACTTATTTTTTACCAGCAAAACTCCTTCATTACCAACAAAAACTCTTATTAACCAGCAAAACTCATTCGTAACCAGCAAAACTCCTTATTAGCCACGAAACTCATTTTTAACCAGTAAAACTTATTTTTTACCAGCAAAACTTCTTAATTACCAACAAAAACTCCTTATTAACCAGCAAAAAAATAATTAAGCAGCAAAAACTCTTATTAACCAACAAAACTAATCAGTAACCAGCAAAAAACTCATTACTTACCAGCAAAACTATTTATTAACCAGCAGAAAATTCATTATTTACCAGCAAAACTCCTTAATTGCCAACAAAAACTCCTTAAGCAGCAAAAACTTATGAACCAGCAAAACTAATTCGTAACCAGCAAAAATCCTTATTAGCCACAAAACTCATTTTTAACCAGCAAAACCTATTTTTTTTACCAGCAAAACTCCTTAATTACCAACAAAAACTCCTTAATTACCAACAAAAACTCCTTATAAACCAGCAAAAAAATAAATATTAAGCAGCAAAAACTCTTATTAACCAACAAAACTAATCAGTAACTAGCAAAAAACTCATTACTTACCAGCAAAACTATTTATTAACCAGCAGAAAATTAATTATTAACCAGCAAAACTCTTTCATTACAAACAAAAACTCCTAAAGCAGCAAAAACTCTTATTAACCAGCAAAACTCCCTATTAAGCAGCAAAAACTCTCATTAATCAACAAAAACTCTTTATGAACCTGCAAAAGCCCCATTTTTGTACTTATTCAGGACAAACAGCTCAGCTTTCAGCGTGGAGGTTCCTCTGACAGCATATATATATATATATATATATATATATATATATATATATATATATATATATATATATAAATAAAATGATGTCAAATAAACTTTCATGTCATTTATTATTATGACAAAACTATTCATGTTGATGATGATTTTATGAATAATGTATTAAATCAGACTAAAAATTACCACAAAAAGTTGAAAAAGACACTGAAGAAAAACAAAACAAAACAAAACACAGTACAAAATACATGTTCACCAATATGGATGAATAAATCTTAAACAAGCATAACAGTTGTAGTAAAGCACAACACAAAGAACAAACCATTTGAAACAACTTCACTGAGATATCATTAAGACCAAAAGCAGAACAACACACACACATCCAAAAGAAGGACAACCAGTGCTGATTGCCTCGACAGAGATGGTTGACATCAGGCCTCCTGACAGCTTCTGCAACATAAATCCCATAAAATCTCCAAGTATGTGAGAAAATAACATCACTGTGTTGCCATGGACATAAATAACTGAACAGATTGAGCAGTAACTCTAAAGATTTGGATCATGATCAGCAGATATGTGTGTTCTTTTTGTAGTGACCTCTTATACTATCATTACTGACCAAAGTTGGGTGTTAATGAGGTAGACACACATTTCACTGGTTTGTGACATTCACCATATTGTAGCACCTAACAGCCATCAGAGGGCGACAGTGCTTTGCTTTCATAAATAAGCGTTTCATATATTTCCATAAAGCAGCTGCTCCCTGTCCAACCAGTCCCAACTAAACCATCATGTATCTGTATGAGCTTACAAAGAAACAATAAACATTCATAAAAAGCTTCGCATTTATTCTCCCAGTGTTTATGTTTCTGTTCAGAATGACTGACACGACCAAATTTCCCCAGATTTAAATCTTTTTCTTTTTATATACAAGAAATCTTTCATTTTACTTCATAATTGTAAAATAAAAGAAACAATAAATAAATAAATTAAATAAATAAAAATAGACAGTTTTATCACTTCCTCTGATTAACTGAAATTTCCTTAATTAGTTTTCAGACCAAAATGACGGGTTTACTGTCTATTAAAGACAGTAGTTGCAGTAAGGCACCATCTGCTCAAATTTGTCAAAGCTGCTGGAATGAAGAAACTTTAAAGACAGATGAGTATTTGAAGAATCTAAATGATTGAAGTCTGTGGAGGTTTTCTAAGAAATAAAAACAAAATATTTTCTTGCAAATGAAAAACTCAACAATATATCGAAAAATTATTTCTAAAAACATAATAAAACTGAAATATATTGAATATAGTTGTTTTGTGACATGTTTTGTGAAATTGCATGACTTAAAACAATTATAGTTGTTTCTTCTACATTTATTCCACACTTTTGTTTTCAATGTTTTGTATAGTTTAACTTTTAAAAATTAAAGTTGCTTTTCCAATCTTTCTTTTTTTCTTTCTTTTTTTTGTCTTGTCCAGCATTTAAGCAGGCAAAATGGATTTTCTGGATGCTGTGTTCTGCTGGGTAAATTTACTTTGCCAAGGGGAGCATCATAGATATAATGCTCCCCTTGATATTCTGGATTTTTGTTTTATTTTTCTATTTATTTCGCATAATTGTTTGTATTACAAACTTTGTACTGCTGGACCGGACCGGAGAGGACAGAAGAGTGACAGAAAGAGAATCTAAAAGAAGAGAAAACAGAAATACACCTCATAGAGAGAAAAAGAAAGAGAGAAAGAAAAAAAAACTCATCTTTTTTTTTAAATTTCTCTTTCTGTTTTGTAAACCTCCTGTGGATGTAATGCGCCTCACGGCCACCTTACTCCGGGCCTATAGGGGGCGCTACTGCGCCAGGACTCCGCCTTCCAGTCGCTTTAATACAGAAGTCGAGAAAAGCCAAGAAGAGAAGCGTCTCGGACAGAAAGAGGAAGAAGAAGAAGAAATCTGCAGCACAATGACTTCGACCAGGAGACTGGGAAAGGTAAGAACATTCACTTTTCTGGGTTTTAACTCACCCACAGACTTTAAACTATTAGTTTAGACTTTAGTTTGTCGCTACAAAGCGCCCAGGAAGAGAAAACAAAGTGTTTGTTTAGATGTCGGAGAAAATGAACGGAGAATGACGTCCGATAGGGAGGTGGTGGGGCTGGGGGTCGGTGGGCCGGGATCCGGCTCCTCCACACGGCTGTCAGGCAGCATGTGGAGGTCTGGAGGCTGAGCTGGGGGACGGGACGGAGATCCTGGGATCCAGGTCAGGACGAACAGCTGGGCAGAAAACATGGAGACCGTGGGGCTGGGGCGTGACGTCACGCCTCAGCTGAGACACACACATTGACGTCAGCAATCAATATCTGATCCGATCCATTAATCAAAACAGCGGAAAGTCACATTTAAGAAACATAGAAAGATAGATATATCTGATTTGTTCTGAAGAAATGATGACATGGAAGCCAGTTTTTCCTCAGGACCCCCCAGGACCCCTCAGGACCCCCTGAACCCATTCACACCCCCTCAGTCAGATTATTTAACTTCCTCATCAAGCTCTCTGCATCATGTTAGAGAGCTCTTTACTTCAGTCAGGTCTGTTTCAGAAGGTTTTTCCTATAAAACATGCAGGGCGGCTGGGGGGGGCGGTCCAGAGGAACTAGGGATGTGTCGATATGCTTTTTCCGATTTTTTTTTGGAGTGCCGATTCGATTTAAATTGCGATTCTCAAAATTCTTTGATATTGCTGATTTTTGTAGATTAAAAACAAAATAAATGAATAAAACTTTTTCATTTTTCTTTATTTAAATGAAGAGAAAACAACCCAGTATCCAGATCATCATTCTGATGCTATAATGGCCAAGAAGACCAGTAAATTTTATAATGGATTATCTATTTTTTTAAAAATCTTTTTTTTTTTAACAAAAAAATCAATTTTAAAATTGTGAAGCAAAAAAAATCCTGATTTTTTTTTATTTTTTATTTTTCAATTCAATTTCATGAAGGTGAAATGTGACACAGTCTGTTGTTAAAAACAATAACAGGAATGTGGTCCACAAAGGAATGATGTGAAACTGTGATAACTCGTTAGTAAAAACTGGACTACTTATTTAAAAGGAAGGGAAGAATAGAAAAAAAAACCTCCTTGAAATAAATTTATACTTTGTTTACTAAAAACATGTTTTTTATAACTTGGTGTTTTGTAATAAAAATCTAAGTTTACATCAGTAAGACGTATTGAGTTACTGCCTTCATTAAACCTTCCAGCTTGGTGTTTTTACTTTGGGTTGGCGTTGCCCTCCCACATGAGGCCGCTTAAACTGTTCCAGCTTTAAATCAGCTCGCTGGTCAGTCTTACTGGTCCCAGTTACTCTGCTGGTTTCCAGCTTCAGTTCCAACAGCGACTGGTTTGATTAGAAGAAATAAAAATCAGGTTTGAAGGCTAGCGGTGGCTTAGACTTGCCTAATTTCCAAAATTACTTTATAAGCAACAGACTACAATACATCTCTAAATGGCTTAAACCTAGCTATCTAGATGAACCATGGCTTAATATAGAAGAAGCTATGTGTGAGGATATGGCAATTTCAGACCTGCCATTTATCAGCACAGCTGTCAAACGCCAAAAATGCTTTAAAAGCATTAATATCAGCTCCTCACAAATGGCCTGGTGGGAATTTCTTAAACTAACCAAGTCCTTGCTTATTCCATGCAAACTTACACCTATTTGAAACAATCCCGACATCCAGCAAAACCGGAAAATGATAAACTTCCCTCAGTGGAAGAATAAAGGAATAAAACAGTTAGAACATTTAATAGAAAATGGGAACTTTCTCCCTTTTGATATAATTACTTCACGATATGAAACCAGCAGCACAAAATTCTTAGAATACCACCAACTTAAATCTATTATAGGTAAGAAATACACCCCTGATCAATTAAACTTGCAGCTACCTATCAGGGCTGCAGAATTCTTAAATCTCAATGCCCCAAAACTGTTATCCAAAATATATAGATTACTATCAAAGCTAGACGATTCCATATGTCTCCCAACTTCTAAATGGGAAGCAGACTTATCCAGTAACTTTGACCAAAATGAATGGTCACAAATCTGGTCAAATACATTTACAATGACTAAGAATTCAAACATGCAACTAATACAATTTAAAATTCTGCATAGAACTCATTATACAGGACACAGGATGTTCAGGATGGGTCTGTCACAATCAAACATCTGTCCACACTGCAATGGCAACACGACTGACAGCTACTACCATGCTTTGTGGTCTTGCCCACCTGTCCAGGAATTCTGGTTTCAGGTATGTAAAGATCTGTCAAATTGCTTCAAATGTAACATCCCTACAAATCCCAAACTGGGCCTACTGGGTCACTTTGGTGAAATTAACATAGAATTTAATTCTGCAAACTTAATCCTCACCAGTTTATGTATCGCAAAGAAAACTATCCTTCTAAACTGGAAAAGCAAACAAAGTCTGTGTATCCAGCAGTTCAGAAATCTCTTATTAGATCACATCAGTGTCGAGATGATGTCTGCCTCCTCAAGGGATCAGTCGGCTGAACTTTATTCCCTCTGGTCCCCTGTGATCAGCTCCATCACTTAGTATGGGGGGAGAATGTGACCTTATTGCGCTCGGGGTTGGTGGCCGGTTGGGGGTCTCTGGAGGCTGTGGGTCTGTGGTGGGCTCCTGGGGGGGGGGGATCTTGACGGCTCCACTGCTGGGGTGGCTAGGTTTCTAGCCCTACTGTGGACCTGGATGGCCCGGGGCTGGAGTTGCCACGCGGCGGGGCGAGGTCGCTGGCGGGTGATGGGTTGGCGGGCTTGACTCCGTAACGGGCGCCTGTGCCGCCGTGGGGTGGGCTGGGCGGGGTCCCGGGCTCCGGTGCCCGGGGTTGTCCCCTGTCTCTTGGGGGTGGGGGGTCGGCTTGTGCCGGGGGGGCTGGGCTGACCTGGACCTGCCGCTGCGGCAGCGGGCAGGTACGTGCTCTGGTGCCTGGTTGCGACCCTGGGACTTGTTGAGTGGGGGGTGTTTGATAGTGTGGATGGGATGTGTGTGTGTGGAGGGGTGTGTGTTGAGGACTGGTGGCGGTACATAGGTGTGTGGATGTGTGTGGGTAGGGAAGTGTGATGATGCGTGTGCGGGGGGGGGGGGGGGGGGGGGGGCGATGGTGCATGTATACGGGTGTGTGTGTGTGGGGGGGGCGTGTTGTCTGTGTGTGTGTGTGTTTGTTGGGGGGGGCGGGTAGTGCTGTGGCGAAGCATGAATGCGTGTGTGTGTGGGGGGGGCGATGGGGCAGGGGTGTATGTATGGGGGAGTGGGTGGAGCATGTGTGTGGTAGGTTGGTGGATAAGTGTAGATGTGATGGATGGGGGTGGGGGAGATTTGGATGTGACGTGGGGGTCAGGAGGATGTTTTGAGGGTGGGCTGAATGTGTGGCTGGGTGGACCTGTATGTGTTGGGAAGTGTGTGTGTGTGTGTGTGTGTGTGTGTGTGTGTGTGCGCTGAGACAGTGGCAGATGTGCGTGAAAGTGCCGATGTGTGGACAAGGGGGGGCTTCATGTCCCCAGGTGGGGGTGTCCTCTGTGAGTGAGGGGGCGGTGGACAATCGGTCTGAGGTTCCCCTTCTGCCGCCCCTCCTCTTCTTTGTCCTCATGCCCCCCTTCTGCATGTGGTGAGTTGGTCCCCTCTTGGGTCGGTGATGACTCTCTGGTTAGAGTCGCCGAAGGCTCTGGTTACGGGGATGGCTGTCCCCGGCTTGTCCTGGTCCTTGGGGGGCCCTGGGAGTGGGGGGCATGCCTAGTGCCGCGGGCGGCTCACCTTCTGGAGGAAAGCTCACTTTCCTCCAGACTTAAATCCCTCAACCCCTCTTCCTCCCCGCTCCCCATCACACACAGGCAGGGTATTGGGAGGTGTGCACGTGGCGCTGGGTGGTGAGAAAAGCCATCAAGGTGGTCTTGATCGCTGCACCCAGCCTCGGCTCACCTCCCAGTTTTAATTACACTTAGACATCAAAACACCAAAACACTGACAACTCACATGATTAGGGGGAAGGGCGTGCGATCTATGGTGGGCGGGGCTGCTTAGGTGGTCCCTCTCCCAACACCGCGTGGCACTTCCCTCAATTTTAATTGCAACTAATACATACTTCACAATCAGTCATAAGCGGGGGGGAGGCAGGGGCGATAGGGTCCTCTCATACCCCTATTCTCGGGGCTTTACTGGGGGAGGGTACTGGTGGGGGAAGAGTGCCATCCATTAGACCTGAGTCTGGGCTGGCCTGGCTGTAGGAGGGTTGTCGCCGGCCCTGGGGGGGGGCTGCTGGGTCAGCTGCATCTGTGGAGTGGTGGGGGTGGGGCGCTGGGAGTGGTGGGCGGTAATTATGGGGGCCCTGTCCTCTGCCCCCTCTGGGGCATCTCACATGGGACATGGAGGGGTGAGGTGAGGATGTGTGGGAGCGGGTGTATGGGGTTACAGATGGATGGTGGGGGGGGGGGGATAGGGATGTGTGCGGATGAGTAGATGTGTGTGTGTGTATGGAGGGGTATGTTGATGGGTGGGTTGTATGTAATGGGGTGTGCCTGTGTTGGAGGAGTGAGGGTGTGTGTGTGTGTGGGGGGGGGGGGGGTGTATATGCGGAATGGGATGTGTGAGTGAGGGTGAAGTTTGGAGCGGGGGGCCGTGGGTGGTGGAGGGGTGGAGGGGTGTTTGGTGGGGCATGTGTGGTTGGGTAGAAGTAGAGGGATGGGGTGGCGGGGTGTGAGCGTGTGTGGGGGCGGGGTCGGTTGGGGTCTGTGTGACTTGGTATGGGTGAGTGAGTAGAGGTGGGGTGGGGTTGTGTATGTGATGGGAGATGTGTGTGGATTGCGGAGGGGTGTGTGGATGGGGGTTGAGAGGGGAGTGCGTGATGGGGGAGGGAGGGTGTGCATGTATATGTGTGTGCGGTTTGGTGGTGGGGGGGTGGTGTCCTGTACCCGGGGAGCGCAGCTGGTGCACTGGGGTGCGACCTGGCTGCCGCTCGGTGGCGGTCTGGGGATCCTGATCCTCTGTCGGTGTGGGCTGTACCCTCTGCCTGCGGGGGCGGGGGGCTGCTCTCGGGCTCTTGGGGCCCTGGGGCCCGCGCTCTGTCTGCCCTGGGGGGCCGGTGCCCGGCGGGATCGGCCCTTGCCGGCCTGGGCCTGCTGGGGCCTGTTCCCCCTGACTGCGGGGGACTCTGGTTGGGGACCTCCTTCGACACCTCCTGGGCGGATGCATGGCTGGCTCTGGAGTGGGGTGGTTGGGGTCTGTGCCTGGGGGTGACTGTCGGTTACCCGGGTCTCTGGGTTCTCCTGGCCTTCCTCTAGCTGTGGGCGAGCGGGGTCACATTGGCATGATCACTCTTCTCTGAACACGTTCCACTCTGAATGTTCTGCATGAATGTTCTGCATGTGTCACAGTCACTGAGTCATCCAGCAAGTTTATTCATTAACAGCAGGTAGCTCTCTTTCTGTCTTTTTGATTTAACTTGCTAGTTTCTGGTCCTCCTGATTGTCAATGGTTTTGTTCTCCACAGGGACCATGAATCTAGAGTTGGCCTGTGTGGGTGTATATATATTTATGTGTGTGGTGGGTATGTGTGTATACATATGTATGTATGTATATGTCTGTATGTATGTGCATGGATATGTATGTGTATATGTATGTATGTATATGTATATATGTGTGTATATATATATATGTATGTGTGTATGTATATATGTATATATATACTGTATATGCGAGTGTATATACATATATATGTAGGTGGGTATGTATGTGCATATACGTGTATGCATTGATCTCTTTCTTTTGTTTTTTATGTTCTCTTTTCTGTTCTTTCTGCCCCTTTCCTGTCCTTTCCGGTCCGGTCCAGCAGCATAAACTCTGTAATACAAGCTATTATCCAAAGCAAATAGAAAAATAAAATAAGAATCAAGAAATACAAGGGGATCATTACATCTATAAAAGTTCCCCTTGGCAAAATAAATTTGCTCAGCAGAACACAGCATCCAGAACATCAGTCTGCTTGCTTAAATGCTGGACAAGACAAAAAAAAAAAACAAAAAAAAAACCAACAAAAAAACTGTTCCAGCTTTAAATCAGCTTGCTGGTCAGTATTACTGGTCCCTGTTACTCTGCTGGTTTCCAGCTTCAGTTCCAACAGCGACTGGTTTGATTAGAAGAAATAAAAATGAAGGCTGCTTTCACTTTCAGCACATTTGGTTTCGATTTACTGAGTGAGACGCAGCAGAAGGAATTCCCCCAGGTTTCCAGCCGGAGCCTCGCCGTCGCAGAATTACCCCAACAGTCCGCGTCCACGCCGTGGACGGTGTCGGAGCCGCTCCAGGATAAACCACTGGAACTGTTCCAGACTTTTATTGCTTTCTTGTCAGGATGAGCAACTCCAATCCACAAGGGCTGCAAGTTTTAGGTGTTTCCCTGCTCCAACGCACCTGATTCACACTAAAACGCTCTCCTCAACAGTTCTGCTTCAACATGTTGACCCTTTAATCTGATTCAGGTGCCTGGAGGACTGACTTTGCCCGTCCTGTAGCACGCCACATGCAGTCATTCACTGTGGAAATGATTAACTGCAGCCATAAATATGTTTAAGCACACAGAGCTGGAGTCATGTGGCTAAAAACACAGGAGAAAACAAGTCTGTGATGTTATAATATCACTGCTTTCATGTCAGGTGTCGCGCAGAAGTTTCATCGGACAGCCCTTCGCTTTGATTACAATAAGCTTCTATGTGACAAGACTGATCACCAAGATCTTTTATTGATCATGGAAGAGTCTGATCACTCTAAAGTCTTCTTCAGCTCATCCCAACGGGGTTCAGGTCTGGACTCGGTGGGAACCAGTCCACATGTGAAAATGATGTCCCGTTCCCTGAACCCTTAAGAGTCTGAGCCTGAAATAAGACCCTGACATCAGGGAACATGGAACAACCGGCTCATTTACGTATTCAGGTATCAGCTGACCTAATTTGTTGGACACATAATGTTGCTAGACCTGGACCTAGACCTGGACCTGAACACCCAGATCCCAGACCACCTCCACAGCCTTGTACAGGAGACATCCTCTCTTCCCATCCTGATGCTCCGTCCCTCTGGAACAGGGTCCATCTGGACTCATCAGACCACATGACCGTCTTCCAGCTCCAGAGTCCGGTCTTTCTGCTGGTTCTCCTCACTGACCAGTGGTTTTCTTCTGGCTCCACAGCCGTTCAGTCCCTTGACCTCCTTCACCTTGTTCTTGTGGAAACGTTCTAAAGCTTGTTCCATCCTCCACGAGAAGCCGGAACTTTTTTTTTTTTTGTTCTCGAGCCTCCGAGAAGAAAATGACGTCATTTTCTTCTTGCAGATGCGTTTGAAGACAGTTCTTGATCATAGACTGTATATAAGAGATTGGCGGAGCCTCCGTGACGTCACCTGTAGGTTTCTGAAGAGCTGAATTGAAGCTCGGTGGGCGGTTCCTACCATCACCATCTTGGCAGGGGCATGCGTGTCGTCTCTCCTGGAAAATACAAATATGGGCAAAGAGGTGGAGCTGAGAGGGGGGCTGTGAGCGTCATGGTGGACGATTGACGTCGAGCGAACTCCAAACTGCCTGTAGCTAAAAGCTAACCAAGCTAACAGGAGCTAACCAGCTAACGGAGGTAAGCGGGTTAAAGCTAAGTCACGTTGTTAACAGGCTAAAAACCACGGTTGTTTTACGTTCTTCTGACATGAAGCGGGAGATCGGGTACCTGTCAATCAAAAGGACACGCCCCTTAATATGCCGAAACTTCAAGATTAAATTCCTTTTAAACGGGCGAGTTAGAAAAAAGTTCACTCCCCCCACAGTTGTCATGAAGATAAACCTGACCTATTAAACCTAAAATGGATTTTTGTACCAGGCTGTAAACATGTTTATTTCTGCTGTGAAGTTGGTCTTTTTAACATGGGAGTCTATGGGGATTTGCTCTGTTTTGCAGCCCCTAGTGGATGAAGGAGGAACTGCAGTTTTATGCACTTTCACATAGGCTTCACTTTTAACCGCCGGAGGTTGCCGCTTGTTCTCGACACATCGGGCTGCAGAACTTTTTTCTTGCGGGGCTGCGAGAAGTATCGTGTGATTGGTCGGACATATGAGGTGGGCGTGGTTAACACGGAGAAAGCATGAAGCGGAGTTGCTGCTTCCGTGTTTTTGCTGTTGCAGGTAAAACAGATTGTTTTTTTAAGACAGCTGATCGAGGTGGTGAGAAAGTACTAACATGTTTTCCATGACTGCATGATGTGTGTTTCCACATGGCTAAGCAGTGAGAAGCTGCATCAGTTGGGGTTAAATAACTTGCTGCAGCTGAAGGATGATCACCGTGCAGTGATTGTCCAACAGGAGGGTCCCCATCCATGTGCGTAGTTAAATCCAGGAGACTCTGTTTTTGGCAGGACGGTGTGTTATTAATGTTAAACTAATGTTCATGTTCTGCAGCATTCATGTGAAATCTACAGAAAAAGCAGCTTGTTACATCAGATTGTTTTCCTGACTGGACTCCTGTTACTGACCATGGCTCGTCGACGTCTCCTGCTGCTCTCTTCCGTCTCATTTCGGTCGTATAACAGCAGATTTACACGACTTCTCTGATGTTCTGTTCTGCAGGAGCTCGATGACATTCGCAAATCTGGAATTAAGCAGTTCCGCAACATTCAAGTGGATGAGTCGAATATTTTGAGCTGGCAAGGACTCATTGTTCCTGTGAGTATGATGCTCATGTTTCTTCTTCTGTTTGTAGTTGAAACCTGTCTACCTTCTCTGACGGCTCGTATATCTGCACACAGCAGATCCCACGTAACGCTGTAAACCTGCTGTGTGCAAACCTGGGAGTGACACCAGCATCACCTGCAGAGCTAAAGGCTCCTTATCTGACAGGCAAAACAAACAACTGCTGCAAAAGCTTTCGCTGACTGGCGCTAGCTGCAACGCAACACATGGCAAATAAACACACCTGTTAATGTCACTTTGGCCTTTTTTAGTCGCGTTTACAAAGCAGGAAGTTTGTCAGAGGGCTGATAGGAAGTCTGAAGCTGGTGCAACATTCCTGCTTACAAGGAACTTTACTGCAAACAACCTGGGTTTCAGTTGGAGGTATTTAATGGAAGGGAACCGTTTAAACTGGAAAAGGAAAAAAATAAAGTCAAATGACAAAAGAGCACCTCGATTATGGCTAAAATTATAATCATGATTATTTTGGCTGAAATTGAGATCTTGATTATTTAACACGATTATCCTTTTATCTTTAACAACATTCATTCATTCATTCATTTTCTGAACCACTTAATCCAATTCCGGGTCGCGGGGAAGCTGGAGCCTATCCCAGCTGGCTTTGGGCGACAAAGAAATTTGTATTTATTTTTTACAACATTTGCTAAATATACTAAATTATACAAACTATTTTACGTTGGCCTGGATGTATGTTTTATACCAAACAACCGCTGTCAAGCTGCAGCGCGTTTCTCTCATTCACCTGTTAAAAGACGGCTGATCTGAACCAGCTGGTTAACGTGTTGCTATGGTAACGCCCCGTAACGGAGGGGTATTACAGTGTTTAACTGGCCGAACTATGTATAGGAAAATAATGCAGCCAGTTGTCACTGACAATGGTATAAACTATGTTTAGGTGAACTTCCACAACCTACTGCAGTTATTCTACATGGACCTGCAGCCGGAGCCGACTGAGACTGGCCGCCTGGGAGTGCTTTAGGACGGGAGAGGCTCCCGCTGCTCCTTCCTTACAGTAACTGCAGAACAATATGTGCCTTCAAGTCAGTCGCCAAAACACCAGAAAACCCTCTAATAACTCCAGTAAAAGCTGCTAGATTTGTCGCTTTTAACAAAAAAAGTCTCCAGATTTAGTGAGAAAGTCTCCAAGTTGGCAACAGTGTCTGAATGAAAGCACAGCGGCTGTGGGAGGAGTTTACAGCACAGCCCTGCAATGCCAGAGACGCTCGATTAGCAGCTGAAAACAGCAGGAGAGGAAACTGCAGAGAGAAAAATAATCACACCCTTTTATTTTTATCATCGTTGAAAACCCAGATCGTAAAATCTGATTAATCGCCCAGCACTAGTTTGCAGTGAATTCTGGCAGGTTGAGGAACGGGGGGAGGTCATCAGTGTTGGTGGGGTTGGTGGTCATTATCCCACCCCTGGCCTCTCCTATAACCTTTTCTGTGACAAACAGAAAGTTGGCTTGTTCCTTCCTGTTAAAAGGGAGTTTTTCCTTCCCACTGTCGCCGTGTGCTTGCTCAGGATGGGAGATTGAGTTGGACTCAACTCAATCTCCTGGTTTCCTTATATAGACTATTAGGAATTGGTTTTCATGATGTTTTTTATCCTGTCTGTAAAGCGTCTTGAGATGGCATTGCCGTGATTCAACGCTATATAAATAAAGTTGAATTGAATTCTGGAAGCAAAAGAAGTTCTGCTGTTCTATTCTGCAAAACGACTGACATGTGAGAGCGACACGGACAGCAGGGACATCAGAGACTGGTGCTGCTCAGACTGGTGCAGGTCCAGTTGGACGCAGGTGTTGCCAGGCAGGAGAAAGGAGAGTTATTTTGTTCCCTCTGCAACGGTTCCTTTGGTAAAGTACGGGATTTATCCCACTAACCCTAACGTCCAACTCAACCTGACGAACAGAAGAGCTGAACCAAGTGTGGAAAAGTCCACTTTAGATGCGGATCAGAACCAGGACTTAACCTGCAGGTTTGTGGAAAGGTGGTCTGAGCTCTGAAAATCTGCGTTTATTGAGGCTGAAAGAGCTTTTAATGTGCGTGAAGAGGAGCTGGCTTACTTCCAGCTCGCCGTGCGGCCGTCTCTGACTGCCCAAACAAGCTCCGAGCCAGTTTGTTTCCTTCTATCTGCTGAAATCCTTCAAACTGCCTGAAAACTCATCCTTCACCTGTAAATCACAACTGTCCTGTTTCCTTTAAGGACTGTCCTCCATACGACAAAGGAGCCTTTCGGATCGAGATCATCTTCCCTGCAGAGTACCCCTTCAAGCCCCCCAAGATCACCTTCAAGACAAAGATCTACCATCCTAACATCGATGAGAAGGGGCAGGTGTGCCTGCCCATCATCAGCGTGGAGAACTGGAAACCAGCCACGAAGACCTGCCAGGGTGAGCGGAGAGGGGGGGGGGGGGGGTCCATGATGTTTCCGTGTCTTCTTATATTAATGACGAGTGGCTTTTTGTGGCTTCTATCCTGCAGTGATCCATTGCCTCGTCACGCTGGTGAACACCCCCCAGCCCGAGCACCCGCTGAGGGCAGACCTGGCCGAGGAGTACACTAAAGACCGAGCGAAGTTCATGAAGAACGCCGAGGAGTTCACAAAGAAACACAGCGAAAAGCGACCAGTGGACTGACGCCGGCGTTGGCTTCTTCTGGCTGAAGAACCCGCCTGACTCTCTGCTCCTCTCCTGCGTCTCACAGAGATGTCCTGTTCTCGTGTACCTGCGTTGTTTAGCACTCTCCAAGCAATCATTAGAGGCTCGTGTTTCTGTTTCACTTCGCCAAAAGAAAGAAAAGAAATCCGGACTTTTGGGTGAGTCGGCAGTCTCTGGCCTCTAGGTGTCACCTTTTAGTTGTTTTTGACTTCTTTCTACTGATTTCTTTTTAGGAAAAATAAAATTCCCAGAGGTGGCATCCTGGCGAGTCTGTTCTGCTTACTTAAATGTTGAATGTTATTTCAGATAAAATGAGCTTTTGCAGACCTGTTTACAGATTTTAAGCTTTCTTAACAGCATGTGATGCTGTTGTTTCTTTTCCACCATGCTCTCTGTGAAACTTCCTGAAGTACACTTTTAAGTTTGTTACTGAGGAATCCACATGTAAACACAAATTATTGAAATAGCAGCAAATTTCAAGTGTCATTTTTTTTTTCTTTTTGTATTGAGGAAAATTTTTCTTTTAAGAGTTTAAATAAAATCCTTCCACCTCTGTTGGTCTGCTCAGAGTTCGTACGGTCAGAACAGCAGCTTTACTTTCACCATCAGCTGCGAAATTATCCGAATATTCTCCAGCTACCTATAGGACGGGCGATACGACGATATATATCCTCTGGACCACTGTTTCTCAAATGGGGGTACATTTACACCTAGGGGTACTTCAAGGCATTCCAGGGGGTACGTGAGTTTTTGAAAATATTTTTTTTTTCCTTCAAAACATCCTTAAATTAAATATATAAATATTTGGTATATATTTCAGTAAATGTAAGTGTACATTCAGGAACTTAATTCATGTTCAGATTTACACCGTTTTATTCCTCCCAAAATTCCCATTCCGACGTGAATTAAACCCCACCCATTACGGGCCAAATCACATCTGTCAGTCACGGTTGCCTTGACAACGCAAGCAATGGAGTCCTGGTCGAAGCGTAATAGAGATGGGCAAAACCATTGCCGTTGTTTGGCACGGTTAAAGTTTAATAAACCAAACCCAAATGACATGTTTTTACTTAACGAAAACTACTTTGCAGTGGTTAGATGGTACTTGGCTGAAAAGATATTTCAAGGGGGTACTGTGTTGCCAAAAGATTGAGAACCGCTGCTCTGGACGTTAGAAGATGTCCATCGTTTCATATGAAGCTCAGTCGTTTACGCCACAATAAGCTGCTTTACTGCAGTATTTACGGCTTGAACGCTGCAATCTATAAACAAACAAGAAGGAAGACGGTAGCGGTCGTGTCTCAGAGGATAATTCACTAAAAGATGAGCAGCCAACCCAAACCGATGAGCTTGTTCCTTAAAGAGGGAAATTTCTGTCTGGAGAAATTTCTGGAGAATAGCTCACCGTCCCAACAACGGACTCCGACACAACTAACTCATTTTATCACCTGCGCAGGAATCAGGATAAAGAATACAGAATAAAGAATAGAGTCAACGAGTAGTGGAGGCGAAAGCTCAGAATAAACTCCAGAACCAAACGCTGCAGCAGGTATTTTACCTGTGGAACGCCATACGGCCATAGTTCCCCCAGATGGAAGGAGATCACTGCTGCTGTTGCCTAGCAACATCTAACACATAACTGATGACTGACAACCTTACACAGTCTTATATCGTTATGGAATATGAGATTTTGGTCATATCGCCCAGCCTAAAGTAAAGGTTTCACTGACTGCTAATGTCTCATTTTAAGATCATAAACTGGGTTTTAATGGGAAAAAAAATGGAGCCTCAGACAAACAAGACGACATATTAGCTGAAGCTACATGCCGAAGCAGTGTGTGAGAAAGTTAATCCTTACGCTTCTAACCAGTTTCTGTGGCGCTCATTCTGGTTCAGGGTTGGAGGGGAGATGGAGTCTGTCTCAGTATTTGGCAGGCGAGAGGCAGGATGCACGCTGGACAAGTCGCTGGTCCATAACCGAGACAACACACACACACACACACACACACACAGACAAACAGCCAAGGAGGATTTAGAGCAATGATGGCCAGGTCCAGTCCTCAGAACTACCATCCTGCAACCCCTGTCCATCACAGCTGAGTCAAACTGCTGAATTCCTCTTCTGCATGTCCTTCAGCTCTACAGAGACCTGCTAACGAGACACTTATTTGATTCAGGTGTGTTGGAGAAGGGTTGCACCTAAAAACAGCAGGATGGTAGATCTCCAGGACCGGACTTGGGCACCCCTGATTTAGAGTAACGATGGCCAGGTCCAGTCCTCAGAGCTACCATCCTGCGTCTCTTCTCCAACACGCCTGGATCAAACGGTGGCTCAATACCTCTGAGCTGACTGAGAGGATTCTGCAGTTTTATTCAGGTGTTCTGGAGAAGAGATGCATCTAAAAGCTGTAGGATGTGGATCTGCAGGACCGGACTTAGGACCAAGTAATCTAACATGCACGTCTTTGGACTGCGGGAGCAGGAGAACGACCCCTGTTTGAACCCCCCACCAATGCTGAGGCTCGAACGACCTTGTTGTGAGGTTGTACAATCCCTTTAACCTTCCATGTGAATTAATCAATATACCAATTAACTCGTACTCAGTGTGTGCAAATAGCCAAAGACTTCATCATCATCAACTTGCTCATGAAGCGCTTTAACACGAACCTCAGCTGAACTTCGATGGTTGGAAAAACAAAAGCAGAAAGTTCAATAAAAGTATTCAACTAGACTGAATACACCAGTAGAAGCTCAATAGAGACGAATTAAAAGCCAATAAGAATCTCAGGTTGGCTCGAAACGCAGCGACTGAAATGGTTTTTACAAGCCGACAGCGAAGGAACATGGCGACTGTACGAAGGTAGGCAGGGATAGCGGAGACCCCTCCCCTCTCAGCTGAATGTTTGGAACTGGGAACGACCTGAGGAACCCAGTTCCAGTATGCAGGTGGAGAATATAAACAAGGTGAAGCCGGACCATTTGAAAGTTTAGACGCTTACTGGGACTTTAAAACGGGCTCTGAAGTGCACCAGCAGGCAGACGTTGAGTGACTACGGACCCGGTTCATCCGGTGGGGGTGCAACATTCTTCCCAATTGAGTCCGAATCCCAGATCTGTGAGTTTCAAAGACAATGTTTGCGGCTACCTGTCCAACTCCACCATTTTCTTCAGCCGCGGCAGGATAAACACAGGAGGCACGAAAGGTGTAACGTCTTCATCTCACGTTTTATTTCAATGTCACGGCCAATAAACTCCGTTATTATTCAGCGTATGCAACAAAATAAAACAAAACGCAAAGAACGACACACCCCATCCCTACGTTCTCCAAGACAGGTGATGTGCCAGGTGAGTGCTGTTTGTAACCACAGAACACACACCCAGAGTGACACACCTACTACTAAATACTAAAATACTTGGACTTTTTGCTCCTACAGGCAATGTTACGACCCAAACTCCGCTAGGGCCAAATGAGTCGAACAAAAAGATCTGTGGCAAGGTGTTCACACATGGACCGATATAGATTTATTGTTCAAAGGGGGAGATGAGGTGAGAACAGAGCAGAAATGGCAACATGGTAATGAATGAGCTGGGGTTAAAGATGCAGCTTAAAACCACAAAAGGCCTCAAAACAGCCAAACCAAAAGGAAAACAGACATATAAAGCTGGTATTTTCTAAACAGAAGCAGCAGCGGTTTAACCATAACAAAAAAACTAACAGAGGTGACACTACTGGTATCACACCCACAAACAACAAGGTTTCACAACAACAAACAAAGAAGCTAAACAAGGCTGATCTATCAAAGTCCACTGGAAATAACAAAAGGTCAAAGTCCAAACCCCCACAGGAAGCTGAGGGCAGACCACTACAGAGCCAGTGGCTGCCGTTGAGTAAAGGACTCCAGGTGTCTTTTAGTGGAATCAGCTGAGATTAGAGCTCCAATTATCCAATGAGAAGGGAGGAGATGATCATGTGACAAGCAGGATTAATCCCAGCCAGGAGGCAGCAGACAGTTGAAGGAGCAATTGATCGTAGGTGAAGGCGATCAGGAGATTAGCAGGCAGCCGTAACAGGGAGGGTGGGATCCAACAGATCCTGGACAACATATAGAACTCAAAAGTCCAAACCCTTGTCTTCAGACTCCCCTCGAAGCCACGCCCCCAAAGCACAGAAGCACGCAATGCTTGGTTCTGAGAAGTCAAGGGGGAGGGGCAAATGGAAGCTGATTTTGATTGGCACATCAGCAACCAATCGGTTCGGTACGGGCTGGTTTAAAATGATTGGATGGTGTTTTTACAGTCCTGTCTGCTTCACAGATGACTGAAAGTTTTATTTTTGTGATTGAGCATTGAATTAATTATCTGCTATCAGGATGTGAAGGAAATATAGCAAATATAGCAAAAATGCTAAAACACCTAACCTACTTGTAAGGTTGGAAATGTACACGATGAATCTTTAAATTCAGCAGTTTTCAGAAGTTTTTGACACGATCCAGTCAAGGTGCAGTTCTCAACGTGATGGAAATACCGCGGCGGGACCTGCAGAAACATCTGGAAGCCTCTATGAGGCAAAGCAACAATGGAAAGAAGAGTGGAGCAAACTTTATCCACAACAAGGTGAAGTAAACAGACTTTAGCTTGTTGCTGCTAGGTGCTTCAATAGGCTGCAAGATCATGGAGACATAGCTGTTTATGACTGAAACATATTAAAATATTAAAGTCATTATGTCAATATTTCAGTTTAAACCAAGTTTGAACCCTTTATCATATTTAGCACATCATAATAATGCATCATATTTAATAAGCTACACAATGTTTATGAGACCTTTTGCATCAGTTTATGGATGGAAAAATGTTGCTGAAAATCTGGTATTTGCAGCAATAAAAAGTAAATATCTCCAAACAATATGTTTTGGTTTGTTAAAGGGCTTTAGGTAAAAAAAAAAAAAAAGAAAATCTGATTCTTTTGGTTCATTACTTGTTTCGGGCTTTAAAGGACAAGAGAAGTGGCAATATTCGCAGCTTCTCGCTTATCAGACGTGTAATCAGACATGTTTTTGGTTTTTTTTTGTAACTTTTTATTTGTAAACATTTTCATTTATGAAAAACAAAACACAGAAGAGGTCAGGGGGTATCTAATACAATAATTGGCACGTACAAAAAAAATGTTTACATAAGATTAACCCTTTTTTTTGTTTTAGGTACTGTCATAGTTCAGCCATTTTCTCCAGCGTCTTGTTCCTAGGTCTTGTTGAAGGCGCAAAGTATAAGTCATGAGTTCCATAACTTTAATGTTTTCAACGATGGAAATAAAGAGTCTCATTGTAGGAGGCTGTTTCTTTAGCCAGCATTTTGTGATAGCTGATGTGGACAGGATTTTGAGGAGATACATATCATCTGTAGTCAGCTCATCTGGACTACATCAAAGGTATAGTAGTGTGAAAGAGCAGCTGACGTTATAACCTAGCACTTTGGAGATTACATTTGTCACCCCTGCCCAGAAGGGTTGAATAACTGGACATAACCAAAATATATGCCCGTGGTCCGCTGCCGTTTCGCCACATTCCCTCCAACAGTGTGCAGAGCCCATACTAAACTTAGATTTTTGTTTAGGTGTAATAAAAAAGCGAATAAGTGTTTTCCAACAAAAAACCCTCCAAGTGTTGGAGTTGGTGGATGAAAACTGAATCTCCCAAGCCCCCGTCCACATGTCCTCTGTAATTACAGTATGCATTTCTTTTTCCCATTTTTGCTTTATGTAGGTTGTTGAATCTGTTTTAAGTATGATCAAACTACGGTATAGCTTACTAATAAGACTTTTGAGACTTGCTGATTTATATGCACTGATAAAGATGTTAACAAATAATGAAAACTCTTCAACAGTGGTATTCTGTATTCTTTTAGTAATATAATTGCGAAGCTGTAAGTATCTAAAAAAATCGTGTTTTTCCAAACCGTACAACTCACATAAAGCATCAAAAGACATCAGATTTGCTTTCTTGTATACTGTGCAAACAGCAGTTAGGCCATATAATGTCCAATGTTTAAATCTGGTATCTTGTAAAGCAGGTAAGAAGTCAGGATCGTATGCTGGCCATCTAAGAATTTTAACCTCCTCCTGGACTTTCAATTTTTTTACCTCTGACTTCCAAATTTTAAGTGTCAAATTAATCCATTGGCTGGTTGTCAAATAGTTTCCACTTTCAGCAGTAATATGACCTAATCTTGACTGAATTGGCACATTAGATAGAGACGACTCAATTACCTTCCATTTCGCATCATAAGATGGGTTACACCAACAGACCAGTGGCCTCAGCTGTGATGATACATAATAGTCTCGTAAAGAGGGTAGGGCCTGCCCCTCTCTTTCCCTCGGCAACTGCAATGTGCAAAATTTGACTCTTGGTCTCTTTTTAAGCCAAACAAACCTTGAAATGTGTTTATTCCATTTCCTAAACTGTTTATCAGAGATGGGTATTGGCAAAGACAAAAAAAGATATAATAGTTTAGGAAGTATGTTCATCTTGACTGCCTGTATTCTGTTGCCAATGTCAAGTGGAAGCAGGCTCCAGCTGTCGAGGTCACTGATAATTTTTTTAGTAGCAGGGTTATAGTTCTTATCATACAGTTGTGACAAATCTTTAGGTAAACACACACCCAAATATTTTATATAATGAGTACCAGTTAAAATTATACTTCGACGCTAACTCCTGTTCAGGATGAAAATTAAATGTCATGATCTGCGTTTTATGGATGTTAAGGGAATACCCAGAATATGAACCATATAATTGTAACATTTTCATTAGGACTGGTAAACCAGAGCTGGGATCTGTAATGGTAATCAGTACATCGTCTGCGTATAAACAGACTTTGAATTCCTTCCCACCTATTTGAATACCTTTTAATAGGGTCTCCTGGCGTATCGCTTGTGCTAAAGGTTCTATAAATAAATTAAATAAGTTTGGGCTTCCAGGGCACCCTTGTCTACACCCGCGCTGTAGCTGTATGGGATTGGATAGGCTTCCGTTTATTTTGATTCTAGCACTGGGGGAGGTGTAAAGCAACTGAATACATTTTATAAAATCACTGCAGAATCCAAATCTTTCCATTGCTAAATATAGAAAGTCCCACCGGACCGAATCAAAAGCTTTTTCAGCGTCAAGACTAAGAACCATAGCATTTAATTTTCTGTTTTTAAATCTGTTCAATAATGTGGAGAGTTCTCCTAATATTGTCCTGGGTTTGTCTGTTTTTTAGAAAACCTGTTTGGTCTTCATCAATCAGTGAGGGCATCACTGTGTCCATTCGTCTCACCAGAATAGTTGTGTACAATTTGTAATCAGTGTTTAGAACAGTTATTGGTCGATATGATTTACAGTCAGTTTTATCTTTTCCCTCTTTTGGAATCACAGATATGAAGGCCTCTTTCCAAGATGGGGGTACAGAGCCACCTTTCAAAATATAATTAAAACTGGTCTCGAGTTGGGGTATTAGGCCCTCTCTCATTTTCTTGTACCATTCAGGTGGGAACCCGTCCGTACCAGGAGATTTACTCGGTTTGAGACTTGAAATGGCTTTATCAATTTCTTGACGTGTTATTAATGACATTAATTTATTATTTGCATCTCTGCCGAGTGAGGGAAGGTCCAAAGAATCCAAAAAGGTTTTTATTATATTTTTGTCAGCCAAAACAGGTTGACTATATAAAGTTTTATAATATGTTTCAAATGATTTTTGAATACTATCTGGGTCAGTTACAATCTTACGGCTTTCAGGGTCTTTTATTTTATGAATTGAATTTTCAGCTCGTTGTTTTCTGAGCTTCCATGCTAGGAGTTTAGATGTTTTAGGCCCCACCTCGTAATATCTCTGCTTCATGTACCGTATATTTTTTTCCAACTGCTTCACCTAATATTCTATCTATTTCTTGTTTAATCTGTCTCATTTGAAGTTCCACTGTGGAACTTTTTTCTTTCAGGTACCTTTCCTCCAAAAGTTTCAGTCTTTCCTGCAATTGGGACATTTCTAAAGTTTTTTGTTTTTTAAGCCTGGCAGATTTAGCAATTATTTTCCCGCGAAGAACAGCTTTAGCTGCATCCCACACAATGCTAGGGTTTGTCTCCCCATTGTTGTTGTCCTGTAGATACAGGTTTAATTCTGTTGTCATTGTCTGTATAAACGCTGGACCATTTAGCATACCAGTGTTTAATTTCCATAACGTGTTTCTATGTCTGGCATCCAAATGAAGACTTAAATAAATTCCAGAATGGTCAGAGAAGTCTCTTTGACCAAGTCTGCATTCTTTTATTCTGTTTAGATCAGTTTTATACATTAAAATATAATCTATCCTTGAGTGGAGGGAGTGGCGTGCAGAATAAAATGTGAATCCTGGGACTGATCCATGCACAGACCTCCACACATCCATAAGGCCTACGTCTAAAAGCACTTTGTTTACACGTTTTTCTATAGGAGTACGCTTTCTTCCTGTATTTGTAGTATCTAGTTTTGGATTTAATAACAGATTAAAATCTCCTGCACAAATCAAACACCCATGAGATTCTGTGATAATGAGATCAAACACCTTTTTGTAGAAACCCATACTGCTCCCAGGTGGTGCGTACACGTTCAACAACGTAGCATCTTTTTGGTCAATTTTACATTTCACTAGTATAAATCTACCTTCATTATCCCTGAATTCAGATATGAATTCAAATTTTACTCTGTTTGAGATTAAGATAGCCACTCCTCGTTTTTTTCCACTTCTATGAGACGAGTAATAAGTATTTTTGAACCCCATTCTATTTAGTTTGTCGTGTTCCATGTTAGACAGATGAGTTTCCTGCCAGTATGCTATATCTACTTTTTCTTTTTTCATTTTTACAACCAATTTGCTCCTTTTAATAGGATTATTTAACCCATTAACATTTAATGACAGTACGTTATATTTCTTAAAAGACATAAGTAAACAATTGAGGCCTACATGTCACCCCTGACCTCAAAATAACAACATTAAAACATGAATTCATTGAACAAAAAAACAATAGAACACAGAACTGGGTTTCCACTACGGAGGATGCAATATTGTCCTACGGAGGTGAGGGGGCAGGCCACAAGGTGGGGCCCCTCGTTTGGGTAAATGTCAGAGAGGAAAAAGAAAATAAAAAAGAAAAATGGGTAAACAGAAAAGAAAAATGGGTAAACAGGGATACAAAAAAATGGAGACCTCCAATCTGAGAATAGAGGCACGAGCCCGTTAACGATAATGAATTAAAACGGGTTACGTCATTATACCTGAGGTGTGAATAGTTTTGGAAATTTCTCACCGCAGTATGGTTCTTCAGTTCAGTATTTAGGAATCTTCTGTTGAATCTTCTGGTGTCCTGGGGAACTGATTCAACCTCTCTCGGACACTTTTGTGGAAATTCTCGCGGTGTGTAGTCTGCGTCTCCCACGGCAGGAGTTGCTTCAGCGTCTCCTCAGTCACGGCCTGTGCGGTGCTGGTCTTCGCGACGGTGATCCGGTCCACGGCGATGCCTCTTTTCTGCAGGTCATCCGCAGCTTGAGTGGCACTATTGTAGAGGATGCTTCCAGAGTCAAAGAAAACGCGCATCTTGCTGAGTGGGGTCTGGAAACGTATCCCCTTACCCTTCAGTGCTCTTTTGATAGGGATGTATTCTTTTCTTCTCTTCTGCACATCCAATGCATAGTCATGATCGAAGTACACTTGCTTGTTGTTGATGTGTATTGGCCTCTTCCATGCAGCGCGAAGCACTGCTTCTTTCACGGTGAAGCGGAGGAAGTAGACGACTATAGACCGAGGGGGGGCTGTCGCGGGGGGCTTCAAACCTAACACCCGGTGGGCGCGTTCAATGCCGAGATTATAATCCTGGCCCAGGTCGTTCTCAAATTCTCTTTTAATCAGATTTTCAATAAAGGCAATCATAGATGTGCCCTCCGAGTCCTCCGCCACTCCGTAGATCCGGATATTGTTGCGCCTGGCACGCCCCTCCATCTCGGAGACCTTCTCTTGCAGTTTATGTTGGTTTTGCATCAGCTGAATAAGTGCATCCTTCACTCCAATATCCCATCGCTCAGTTTCCGCCATGTTATCCTTGATCTGTTTCATGCGTGCCTCAGCGTGATCCACTCACTTGGCGGACTCCTGCAACTTTAGATGTACCTCTTTAGTGAACTCGTCCATTTGTCTTTTCATATCCTCATGAAATGCTGAGCGAAAATCTTGCAAGTCAGTCTTTAACTCAGCTCGGAGAGTGGCCATTTCAGCAGTCATGACCTCACTCATGGCACCTCGGATCAGATCTAGGCTAACCGCGTGGTCGCCATGTTGCTCTGATGTTAGCTCCGTTGTGTTAGCCGACGCTTCTTTTTCCATTTCACTGCCGGGATTGTTTCGTAGTCTGTATTTTGCTTTCTTAGTTTTATCCCCACTCATTACTGCTGCGGGTTAACACTATTTTTGCAGGATTTAATTCTCGAGTCTGGGGGAAATCGAAGGCTAGTGCCGGAGCTCAGTTCTTATGCGTGCATGTCTGGGAACGGCCACCGGAAAAAACCGTGTAATCAGACATGTTGACAGATGGAAAGCGACGTAATGGGAGATTTCTGTCATTTATGCATACCTTACATCACCGTGATGGAGGGCCGAAACGTGTCAGCCATGTGTCCCAGATTACGTGTCTGATTAAAAACAAACCAGTAAAACTGAATAATTTTGCAGTCTGAGTCAAAATGTTTCATGTTAGTTATTTATTTAAGTCAGGGTTGCAATGAACTTGAGGTAGGACGTCCACCATACAGCAGATCATGTGTAGGATCACTGCACCCTGAAGACGCGCTTCAGCCTGCTGGCTAGCTCTGCATGGACGTGGTTCTGCAGTTCTCCGGCGGTTCTCCGTCTGGAAGCAAACAGCAACCAGCTGATCACCTCCTGCAACGGTCATGAGTCCAGGTTTCACTTCTTGAACTGAACAAGGGGAGCTGGGACTTTAATGTCCTGGCCTTTCTCCAACTTCTTCTCACAGTCGATCAGGTAGTTGACGCCATCAACCACCAGCTGAACCAGCTCCACCTGAACACACACAAACAGGTCACGTGTTGGGAAATGGTGGCTCAGACTGGGGCTCAGCCGGGCAGATCCTCACCTCAGATTTACCCAGACGGTCCAGGTTGGAAATGTCGAAGGTGTCTCCGGTTGCAGCCGTGTCGACGCCGCCTGTGCCTCGCTTCTGCAGCCGCAGGTTGTTAAGGATTTTGGAGAAACGTGGGTCCTGCAGGGTCATTAGCAACATGTAATTGTAAGGGCTGATTTTTGGCTTTTCTGCTGCCGTTGCACAGTAGAAGAAGAAAATCTACCTGGCTCCAGGTACACACAATCTTTCCTGGTATTAAAAAGTGCAGTCTGAAGAGGCGGAAGCTGTGTGTGTGTGTGTGTGTGTGTGTGTGTGTGTGTGTGTGTGTGTGTGTGTTAAACGTGTGTTACCTTGCTGAGATTTGGCAGGCGTACATGAACGCCCGCCCTGAGGCCAGTGCCCAGATTGGAGGGACATGTGAGCACGTAGCCCAGACGCTCGTTCCACATGAACTCCCATCCTCTCTCCTGGATGAGATGCTCCACCTGGGAACACAACATGCAAAGGCTTCACCAGCTCTGCATCATACTAAACTAGACCCTAACAGCCAGAACTCTGGACACTTTCTTGTCGTTTAAATTAAAAATGGGGAGTACTCAAGCGCTCATAAGTTTTGGGACACTTTCCCACTGGAATAGATGGAAAATCATCCCAAGACAATTTCCCAATAAATAATACTTTAAGGTTGTGCAAGAGACTGCGCACGGCGGTGTTTTACGCAAGAAAAAGTAATGTGGTGTTGTTCAGAAAGCAAACAAAACGCAGCTTTGTAGGTCATTAGGAACTTTCAGGTCACTTTTGTCTTGATTTCAGGCCCCGGTTCGGTCGGGTTTCCTCAGACGGGATGATGTTTTGTCGAAGAGTGTTTCACGTAAAGAACAGGGCAGTTTTACTACCGTTTCAGGTCATTAATGGACAGTAAAGTCAGGCGGAAGAAGAAGTAGTTCCTAACATACGACGATCAGTTAGAAAAGATTCTGATAGGAACTTTCCATCAAGTTTCTCTTCATTATACATGACCTGTAACTGCAACAATGATGTCTTAATTTGACAATGAAATTTAGAACATACCTGATGTCATGGTATCAGTATTGATCCCCTACACCACATAACTGATGTTTTATGGATCTGGACTCAAATAGACCAGGTCTAGGTCAAATACAGAGCTTCAAATTGGAAAATCAGGACTGGATTATCCTAAAACATATTAAATACTCTTTTAAACACTATAATTTGTGAAAATGTTATTCTAGGTATTTAAAGTAAAGTGTTTTGGCACATTTAGCAGGTCCAAATCCACAACATTCAAACAGGCAAACCTGAACTTTCTGCACATTTACATGTCATAAAATGGGTTGTAGAGTTTACTATGTTTGGGATAATCTGGTCCAAATAGTTCCTGGACATGGTTTAAGGTGGTATATACCCCAAACAGACAAGGAAGTAGCTCCTTTGGGCATTTAGCCTTTGCTTCTGTGTTGTGGTGAAATGTGGACGGTGGAAACAGCAAAAGGAACCATGGAAAAGTTCTAAGTGTGTGGGGACTAGTAAGAGTGGAACACACCAGAAACAGGAAATGACCTCAGAGAATTCAGCCACAAACTATTCTGCACGTTTGCAAAGTAACGATACTTTGCATTTTCTCTTCCACCGTCGTGTTTCTGAAAAGAGCGCAACATTTCCGCCGAACCTGTTTAAGTCCGCTGCAGAATCTCTCAAACACTCTCTTCATGTTGCCGCCCTTCTCCATGGAGATGACTCTGGTGTGGTCTTCCTCATTTATCCAGATCAGGAAGGTCTTCTCATTGTTGTGCCTGAAGAGAAGCAGAAAGTTAATCTCTCACTTTTACTTTCATACCACCAGATTTAAACATGCAGCAGAACACACACTGCGGAACGGAGAGAGAAAAACTGGGACGTTTTGTTATCATGAAGGGTCACACAGAGATCTGAGAAGACCATACCAGATGCCCCTGGCGTCTGGCCAGTCTCTGGCCATAAAGGCACATGTCAACAGTGGAGAAACGGGCTTGTCAAACAGGAAGTGGTCCTACAGGTGAGGAAGTAGAAGAGAAGTTGAAAGAGGAAGCAGAGATACAGGGAAGACATTTACGGGACAGGGAGGGATACATTTCACATGCTAATGGGATGTGCTGGTTGGATGTAGGGATTTTTAAAAGAGGACAAGCAGTGGAGTCTAAATGGATTTGGTCTTACCAGATGCCCCTGGCATCAGGCCAATCTCGGGCCATGAAAGCTGAAGTGAGCAATGGAGACACAGGCTTGTCGAAGAGGAAGTGATCCTTTAATTAGCCGCAGCGTGAAATAATCAGAGCAGAAAGGTCTTTTTTTTATTTCAATCCTAACGTAAAGTTAACCAAACTTCTATTTTACACCTCTTAAATGCCTGATAATGACACATAAATCTCCTTTCCCCCCAAAAAATGACTAAATACTAAATGACTAAAGAAGGATCTCCTGGCTAGTTAGCTAAAACAGTCCAATTATTCTGCTTTCCAAGTCAAAGTTAAGAAGCTGAATGTAATAAAATAATGAATATATGATGAAACTGTCTGTTTAACTAGATCAGGGGTCTGCAAGCAGCATGAACCCTTTTGGCCCTGGTGGAAAATAAAGTGTAAATTACCATGTTAATTACCAACAATACTGACTAGCATGTATGCTTGATTTCTTTTAAGAAATTAGCAAACCAAAAATTACTTAATGTTAAAAAACATCTTGAGAGCAAAGCAGCTGCTGAAAAGGTTGGAAATGAGCAAAAAAAACCTTAGAAACACACTTAAAGGAGACGGACAGAGGTGGCAATCCCTGGTCCAGAAAGTAAAAGTCCTGCCATGTTTCTGGATCTACCTGTACATTTAGAGCAGATGTTTTCACCAACAGGCTCATTTACCTGGCAAATAAACTCTGCTCATTAAATTCAGCTCGTTTGGTGACTGGTTGGAACAGCTGCCGGACAGGACTCATACTTTCTGGACCAGGAATTACCACCTCTGGAGACGGAACAAGTTCCTAAACTCAACTACCGCTGCAGGTTTTGCAGCGACCAAAGACGCTCCTTAAGGGCCGTTGTCCTGCTACAACACATCAGATTTGTATTAAATGTATCTAACAGCCTACAAAGTTCTCAAAAATCAGTGATAAGTGTGATTCAGGTGTGTTTTTATGTCCTCGTACAGAAAACCGCAGCTGTTCGAGGACCTAAAAACTAAAATAGTTCAGAAAGAAGAGATTGAGATGTTGTGTAGATGTATGAACTCTTTCAGGTGCAGGTTTGGCATTTCTTCTACCATGACACATGAACTGTAATAAAAAGTCACCATGTGCTTTTTAATGGTAAAGCATTTTTAAAAGTTGTATAAGTTCTGTGGCTCTGAGTGATTTTTTGGTTGGACAGGTGGTAAAAATGTCTCTTTTGTCAGTTACCGGTACTTTGCAGACCTCTGAATTGTCTCTGGAATCTCAGACACTAAAATCCACATTTTCATTGATTTAAATAGAAGGTTATCCTCCGCCTATTATCATCTATGCAGGTTTATCGCAGAAACAACCTAATTTATGTTGCCAGAATATGTGACAAGACGTGCAAAAAGTGGCATCCATTACGTAACAGAAAGGATTTAGTCCTATGCTCTGATGACATTATTGATCCAACAGGAAGTGAAGAAGTTTCTTGTTTGGTTGTGTTTACTTTAACTAACGTCCATGGAAGTCACAGTCACATTGTAAAAAGAGTGTATTAATGTTTAAGTGCACCTTTCATGCTCGACTTATTGGCTGATTGAAGGACACAAATAATATTTGTTCTGAATGGAAATACTCATTTCTGCTGTATTTCCCTCCCGCTACTTGCTAAGAGGAAGTCAACTTGGGTTGAATTTAAAGATACACACATGACCTATTTGAACAATTCAGTGGAAATACTGGTTGTATCATCTGTATCCCATTTTAAAATACTTTTGATACTCTTATCCTTATTACCTATTGATCCTGGAAATAAAGAAGCATCTCATTGACACAAACACTAGCTAGCTAGCTAAAGTTAGCCAACATATTTCTATAGTTTCTGTTGTTTTTAAGCATCTGTTTTACCTCAGTTACAACTCAGTTTATAACTGACTTTCATAAAACAGTTAAATGTTACATCAGAAATGCAACAGTAGTAGAAAAAAACTAATAAATTTGTGCAGCTAAAAGCTAATTAGCCTTGCTTAGCTGTGTGCTTAGCTGCAGCCTCTGATGAAAAATGATGAATTAATCCTGTTTGATCAACAGGATTGTAAGAATGAAACTCAAATCATCTATAAAATGCACTAATAATACAGATAATCTGTTTAAAATTTTATTTTTCCATAATGGCTGCTAATAAAAGATTCACATCTTTATTTTACTCTATTTTTTCTATTTCACTTATCGGCTTTTTATATTGATAAATATGTCTGAGGATGTATTAACCTGGAGTATTTATGAGAAGTAATGCTTAAAAGATGTGAGTGTAGTTTCATGTAGGAGTCATGTGTTCAATTCAGGGGCCTGTGCTAAAGCAAAATTTATAAATCATAAATAAATAGATTTAAAGGTACAGTTACATGTCAGACTAATTCTAATTAGTGGCTTACATCAATGAGCTGCTGCTGCTCTTTCTCTGTCATATCTCCCAGGCTGTAGTAACGTCCAGCTAGGTCTCCTTTCAGGCCGGCCAGGGCCGTCACCACCACCCGCTCCACCTCACGACGCTCAGCCCTCGAACAGGCCGGGGGGAGGCTCAAACCACGGATGCTGCGGCCCGTCCGGACGCGGGATGACAGAACATAACTCTCATCAAACATGCCGTTGGTTATCTGGAGGGAGAATAATTAAAATGTTGCATAAATGATGTGGGAACAGAAGAAAGTAAACCAGGTGAGGGGAGTTGTGCACCAACCTTGGAGGCATCCAGATCAGTGGGATGTTTCATGGTTTTAGGGTCATAGCCGTTGTGCCGGTCTTTGATGATGGGGTCAAAGAGCTCGGCAAACACCTGGAGGCAACAACAAAACAAAGATATAGGTCTAGAACTTCACTCTTGTTAACTTACCACTCTGCTAACATCCAATCACGTGTGAGATTTTTCCAGACGTATGGAAAGTAAAGGGAGATTTTAGAGAAAGTTGATGATTGCTGATAATCTAAAGGCAGTTTGTGAATCTATTTGAGGTTCACTGGTATTATAGCATTGTTTAGAATATGCATAATAGTTGAAGGAAGGTTTTTATGAAGGTGGTCTTAGCACAGACCCCTGAGGAACACCTTGCTTAGCCAAAATGTAGATTTCTGGAAACACACTGATGTAAACCAGAGAAACGGTAGTTCTGTTGGCTTTAAGTTCAACCCAGAGTTCCAGTCATACTGAATACGAGGTATAACACACCATGAAGGTCAGAGAGGATGAGGATGGTGAGAAGGACAGCTGGGAGATTATAAAAGAAAGTTAAATGGGATTTTTATGCATTATTTAGGACTAGTTATTTGACTGATTTTTTGTCAATTCATTCCTGAAGTAACTGATTATGTCTCAAATGTAAGATAACAGATAAAAAAACCCAAAAGACTATCAAGCGATTAACAACCTTCCACTTGTTTTACCTCATAACTCTCCTCGTCGCCAGCCACACAGCCCACGGTCTTAATGAAAGGATGGCCTGGGTTGTCGACTCCAGTTTGGATGCACTGGTCCAGGGTCCAGTTGTTGGGAGTCACCTTGTCTCGCAGTTTAGCATAAATGGCTGGAGTCAGCGCAGATGCCATGCAGTTGTTGTGTTTCCTCAGATCAGGAAAGTCGGAGCTTAGGGAGATGAAGAATAGGAAAGAGACACAATAAAGATGTGGTTTTTTTTTCTTTTAAATGAAAGAAAAACTGCACGATGATTTTTTAAAAGCTACTTTGAGAAATTTTAGCAAAAACTGGACATGTTTTATTAAAAAAATGCAGATTATAACAGTCTAAAATATTAAGGTTTCTATGCAGGTCTGGATGATTTCTTCCTGTTTTCTTTATTTTATTCTGAAATATTTCTGTTTCTAAGTCTCTACAGGGTCTTTGGATGCAACGCAATGCCAGGACATCGTATCAGTTACTGAAATGGGTTAAATTAGGCTCTCCAGCTAAACACAAAGCAAACGATGAGATGTTTAACTTCCTCTTTCAGCTCTTTTTTCAGCTTTAATCCCACATAAACCTACAGTTTGCAACACTCCAAACTGGCCTCTCCAAAACAGTCAAATGATGCAGAAAAAAAGCTGTGAATCAGAAAAATAAGACCTTTTTCATTACATACTTACATACTTACACACAAACACAACGGATCTGCAGCTTTAGCAGCTTTTTAACGAGAAAATGAGACAGCAGAGTGACACTTATCTCAAAATAAAACCATGTTGCAGCAGGAGTTTGTTGTTGGCTGAACCACAGCCACACACACACACACACACACACACTCTCACACACACACACACACACACATACACACGCTGCAACAGGAAGAAGCATCCTGAGTGTCGGGATGTCTGAAAGGGGTTTGGAGTTGAATTGAGTTTGGAGTTTAATGTTTTCTGAAGGAAATTTTCCTGCTAAATAAATTCCCAGATTGAACCATGAAGCAGCAACCTGGAGGCTGCAAACAGAGCTGTCCCTGGTCCTACACCTGCTTCACACAGTCATTTTACCGTCACACATGCAAACACCTGAGCGTTAAACACAGGACCAGAAGCTTTCACTGTGTAGGAAAACTTTTCCGATTGGATCTCTGTTCAGAGGCTCAAGAAATGTCGGCACATGGCGTCCTGAGAGAAGATCTCCAGTGTGCCTTGGCATCAGTCCCACACATGTCTGGAAATCCAGTGACAGGCCAGACCACTCCTCTGAAAGATCCCACCCCCCACCCCAACCACGTCAGGTTGGTGTAAAGTCTGCAGAAGCTAAAATACATGAACCGATCAGAAGGCACCTCCCTCTCCATGGAAGACGGTGTCCCGGCTGAGACTGTGGAGAGAAGCTTCAGCTTTTCTTTCCATCTGTCTGGTATTTGGGTTAAATGGAAAGTGTTAAAGGCAGGGAGGGAGGGGGGCGTGAAAGTGAGTCAAAGGTCAGGTTCATGAAACCTGAGCGTGCCAGCATCCCCTGCGAGTCCACTGCTTCCTCGCCTCACTGAACCAGTTCCTAAACAGGCTGCAAAGTCACCTTTCCGTTGTGGAACATGAGTCATTCTGCTGACGTGCACGTGGCGAGACGCACGTAGCCGCTTTCTGTGTTGTCAGGGCGCCTGATGATGCTGTAAGGTCATCTATTCAATTTAATTATAAGGTATTTATATAGCGTCAAATCACGGCAATGCCATCTAAAGACGCTTTACAGACAGAGAAGAAAACAATGAAAGCCAATTCATAACAGCCTATATAAGGAAACCAACAGATTGAGTTGGAGGTCCAACTCAATCTCCCATCCTGAGCAAGCACACTGGCGACAGTGGGAAGGAAAAAACTCCCTTTCAACAGGAAGGAAACCTCCGGCAGAACCCGGCTCAGGACAGGCAGCCATCTGCCTCTGCTGTGTGGGGGGAAGAGGACAGAATCTATCCACTGCTCTCCACACGGTGCTGCTGATGTTGCCGTCTTACCTGGGAGGATACAGCTTCTTCTTGGTGTCTGCAGCCAGAGAGTTGCTGTCGTTCAGCAGCAAGCCTGCCGCCATGCTTCCTGCACCCAAACCAGCCAACAGCACCGCTGTGTTGCGGCTGGAGACCAGGCGCCGGAAAGAGCTCGCCATCCTTCCTCCAGACGGATACTCCTGGTTTCAGTAGAGAAAATACTGGAGAGCAAAATGGAAAAGAAAGAATGTAGAAGAGCCAGACTGGAAGGAAAAGCAGGATTTCAGAAGAGTTTTAGAACAATGTCAAAGTTAAAGAGCCACCAGCATGCAGACAGATACTTTTCCAGTGAGCTGGATCTAATGCAGAGAAAGGAGGAAAAAACACGCGCAGTTTTTAACCCTTTAAAGCCAAACGTGACACAGTTCATTTTGTATGAAAGCTGCTCACATCCTGTTGAACACAAGGTGATGCTCATCTTCTGCCTCCTGACAGACTCCAGCAGACACAAAGCAGTCAGTTCACATCTCACATGGTGAGAAATGATAAATATCCTCCAAAACATCTAAATGTTCTCCAATATTTTGTTACAGAGTCTCGTAGTTTAGTAAAAATAGAAAAAACTCAGTGCATTTTGATCATTTGTAAACCTAATTTTTATATTTTTCACTCAAGACTTTTAAAGAACTTAAATAAATAAAAGATAACTCAAACAAAAATCTAGAAAATGAACCAGCTTAGCTTTGTTGCTACTGTTTTACAATCCAGGACATCTATTTATTTATTTGGACATTTCTCTGTCAACTGTCAAATTTGTGAGAACGCACTGCCGGGCTTCTTTTATTTGGTTTTTATCTTATTTCCTTCATATATTGTTGTGCAACTTTCTTTTTTTTTTTTTTTTTTAAATTAATGTCGGTTTCCTTATTTTCCTTTTACTGTATTTTATTTCTATATAATTGTAAATAATTAATGAGTGAAGGGGTTAAATTAACATAAATTTGGAAAATGGAACAAAAATACCTGTAAAATCTATATTTCAAATTATATAATTTTCTTTAATTTCTCTTTTAATTGTGCCCATTAGAATGGATTCTGCTGCAGATATTTCCTTCAGAACAAATAAAAATAATCAAAAATAATACATTAATTTATAAAATGAATTAGCTTAAAAATTTTTTTAAATTTCTTTAATTTCATTTCAAAATATGAAAAAATAACTCAAAATATTTATAAATGAATCAAATAGTTCATTAAAAAATAAAACATAAAAGATAAATAAAAAAATATATATTGTGAATATTTAAAATGAAGTAAGTGGAAATGCTTGGAGCCAGACCAGACCTTCTGCATGGACCTTTATGAGCTGCTATGGCGACCCGCTCCTCATGCAGGGTCTTGTTCGGTATAGTAAGAAGCTTAGAGCAGTGTTGCAGATGCTCTTCTTAGCTCCATCACAGTGTTCACCTGCAGACACGCAGCTTTTCATGCAACCTCTAAAACGCCAGAAAGAAAACAATAAAACTTCCAGGACAGAGTGAGAGCTGCCGTTACAGAAAGATGTTAAAAGGAGTCACGGTGCAGTTTGTCTCTTTCACATTACGCCTACCAGACTGTGGCTTAATATAGAGATAAGCTGCGAGGACATCATTACTGGTGCTAATCCAGGTCAGAGGTGAAAGATATCTGATGAGTCTGACACTCAACTGATACCTGAGGAGTCACACCGCCAGTCGCATGATTTTCATCCAACACATTTCTCTTTTTCCTCTTGCCGTGCAGGTTAAACAGGGGACAGCGGTAAACTTATATTTAGATCAGAGGAGGGCAGCTTGGTGCCAAAGCCCCTTCTGGCTCATACACACAATGACATTCTGTCCAGGTCATAAGACCAGAACCAGTTCAGGCTGAGGGACAGAAACTGGGGAGCAGCCTGAGAAATAAACCAGAAGCTGCGTCCACTAACATACTCCTCTGATCATGTGGTTTATGGCTGAAATTACATGCAGCTACTACAGCCCTGGATCAGCCCCCCCTCCCCTGAATAGAGCTGACAGCTTTGAGGACATCAGCAGCTTCATGCTCCCCAGAGGACACGCCACGGCGAGGATTTACAGGAAAAGACATTAAGATTTACTCGTCTTTTTTCCTCCTTTGTGTTTGTTCAGACATGCATCACATTAAAAACCATCACATCCAACGTACCTCTTCACAACATTTCAGTGTGATCACTCAGATAAAACATGCAGAACAGAGTTAGAAACAGTTCAGAATGAAACTGTCGGCCTGTGGAGGCCGTCTGGAAAGGATAAGAGGAGGGTACAGTACCTGGAAGAAAGCTTCTGCCTTCTGATGGAAAGTTGCCGTTAAAGAGCTTTTCAGAGGCTTGCAGACAGGCTCCGCCCCCCCACACCACCCACCAACATGTGGGATTAAAAAGTCGAGGCCAATCATAAGTTCAGACAGAGACGGGTATAAATCAGTGAAGGTAATGGCCACTCACGGTCAAGGTCATCTTTATTTATAGATCCTGTTTAGACTAAAAGACCTTTAATGTGAAATAAAAGAAAGCAAAGAGACGACGAGGTGTGAAGGATCCTCACAGATCCTCATCGATCCTCACACCTCATCGCAGAACAAGACTGAATAAAAGTTTTACTTCACTTTGAATCCAAACACATCTCTTCCACTTATACAGAACTGGGACTGCAAGAGTTCATGCTTAAATATCAAGGTCTGGGTCGACCTGTTTACACATGATCTCTTCTATACGTCACTCAGACACACACACACACACACACACACACACACACACACACACACACACACACACACACGCAGCGTTATTTCTTCCACCAGCTCTGATGTGCAGCAGGTTTCATGCAGCAAAGCAACACTGAGCTGCAGATGGTTGGTGCTTCTCCAACACCAGATGTCGGGGAGTCACACGAGTTTCATCGTCATACAATGCATCAATTTAATAACAGTTCAGTGTTTATCGATATCTCACATTCAGTTATGATTTATATGAAACCAGATGTTACGACCCAGACTCTGCTAGGGCAATTGAGCCGCACAAAAGAAAAACCTGTGGCCAGGTGTACATGTGGACCAAGACAGATTTATTGTCCAAGGGGGAAGACAAGGCAAGAATAGGCCAGGAATGGCCTCAAAATAGCCAAACCAAAAGCAAAACAAGCCCGTAAAGTGGTTATCCAACAAAATACAGCATTGGTTTAACTATTCCCAAAACAAAAACTAACAGACATAACAGGACTGGATTTTATACAAAGTCAAAAAGTCCTTCCAGAACTACAACATGTTAGAGCCACAACACATGCAGAGGGCAGACCACGACTGAGCCAGTGGTAGCCGTTGAATGAAAGACTCCTGGTGTCTTTTAAGTCCTGGTGATTAGTGGAGTCAGCTGAGTCCGGAGTTCCAATTATCCAATGGGCAGGGTGGAGATGAGCAGGTGACATGAAGGACCAATCCCAGCCAGGAGGCAGCAATTAGAGTTGTGTTTGAGCAGGAATCCCAGCTGAAGGTTCAGAATTAGTAAACTGAAAAACAATACAGGCAGCCGTAACACCAGATCAGCTCAAAAAGTCACAAAGCAACCAGAAAATCATTAAATATTTCATTCCTGAGCTCAGGTTCTTCAATGATTTAATAAAAAATAAAAGTCCTCATAACAAAGACTGACTGGAAATATGACCATTTTCAAAATAAAAGTCTGTCTGATAAATGTTTATTGTCGAGCACATGATGGATTTATCGATGTAATAAATGGACCCCATCAGAGGAGACAGAGTTTGTAAATCAGCCTTTAACTCATCGTGACATTTCCCCACCTGAATGGGATTCACAGCGAAGCATCATAAGACGTTGCCATCAGTCCAGCTCATGAGGCGGCAGCATGACCCGCTGACCCCAGTTACCCCAGCAGCAACGCTTGGGTGGCTGGTACCTGCAGATCTACATGATTAACCATCATTAATCGTCCAATTACAGCAGGAGTGTCAAACTTCGGTCCTCGAGGGCCGGTATCCAGCAGGTTTTTGTTGTTTCTCTCTACCAACACAGCTGATTCAAATCAAATGGATCCAGCAGCTTCTCATCAACCTATTCATGAATGTTGGTCAGGTGTGTTGGAGGAGGGAGACAACAAAAACCTGCAGGATACCGGCCCTCGAGGGCTGGAGTTTGACACCTGTGAATTACAGCCATTTAGGACCACTGTCCTGCAGGTTTTACATGTTTCCTGCTTCAAGTCTATAAACCATTAACAGGCTTATGCGGAACTGTTGGGGAGATCCAGGTGTGTTGGAGTAGGGAAACATCTAAAACCTTCAGAAGGAAATGAAATGGATATTTACACTATACCTGTGATTTCAGTAGCTGTACTGCACTCCAGTAGCCGTTAGTGGCAGATCCAGCAGCACCAACAAGGCTCCAGTATAACTAGTCCAGTAAAATAGTTGGTCCACAACAAGTCTCATCCATAAAAACTAGTTTCAGGAGAAAGTCGCAGGATTTTAGGGGGTTAAGCACGTGTGGAGCCAACATTCCTACAGTTTCTCTGAACCGTCTCAATGGGAATATCAGCTTGCCTTGCTGATTTCTCTACATGGATGAAGGCTCGCCACCTTCAGCTCAATGTGTCCAAGACAGAGCTCATTGTCTGTCCAGCCAATCTTTCCTTATATCCGCAATTAAATGTGAAGCTTGACTCTATCACACTTGTTCCTACGCCTGCTGCCTGGAATCTTGAGGTCATGGTGGATGGCCAGCTGACCTTTAAGGTCCATGTTGCCTCGTTGCCTGTACCTGCTGATTTGCTCTCTACAACATCAAGAGAATCAGACCGTACCTGACAGAACACACGACTGTTGGTTCAGGCTCTGGTCATCTCACACGTCGATTACTGCAATTCCCTACTAGCAGGTCTGCCTGCATGGTCTGTTAAACCTCTGCAGATGATCCAGAACGCAGCAGCACGTCTGATTTTCAACCAACTCAAACAAGCTCATGTCACTCCGCTGCTAATCGCTCTCCACTGGCTTCCGGTCACAGCATGCATCAAATTTAAAGCTTTGCTTCTGGCTTACAAAGCAATAACTCAAACAGCTCCCGTCTACCTTCACTCCCTAATCCAGACCTACACTGGCAGACAGCTACGTTCCACCAGTGAAAGACGCCTCGTGTTACCACCACAACGTGGGACTAAATCACTAGCCAGACTCTTTTCCTCCGTTGTGGTGGAATGATCTCCCAAACTCTGTCCGCTTTGCAGAGTTCCTGTCTACATTTAAGAGCAAGCTGAAGACTCAGCTCTTCAAGGAGCACTTCAACACTTAGTTTAGCTGTATTTATTGGAAAGTTGGAAACCTTAGCCCAATTCTTTGCAACAAACATGATGGTATTAATTCTTTGTATTTTAACATAGGCGATATTATGGGAGAGGAAGGGAGAAAACAAAAAAACAAACAAAAAAATCAGCCTGTAGCACTTCATGGAAGGACCTGCATCCAACTGGACAGTCCACCAGCATCTTCCTACGATGTCCTCTACTGTTTGATTTCGTGCTTGTGTTGTTCTCACTCATATGTAAGTCGCTTTGGATAAAAGCGTCTGCTAAATGACTGTAGAATAGACTAGACTAGACTAGACTAGAATAGAATAGAATAGGGCCTCACTTCTGCTAGAATAGGACGGTGAAGACTGGAGAGTTTCCTACAAGAAACTCTCTTAAAGCATTGCCATGGTTTCATTCATACTGCAAGGAGGATGTGATGCAAGGATCAACCACACCGCCATCACTCCATTTCATTTAGTCTAAACTGATGGTCGTCATAGCAACACCCATCGCTTTCTGATCCGTAACCTTTAAGCCATTTATACATCCACCCAAATATAAAGATAAATACAACATTTTAGATTTCTTCAGGTTTTATTCTCAGGCCTGGAGAGTGTAAATATCTGTACAACACACAGATAAATAAATGGAAAAATACAAGTTTAAAATGATCCAGACGTTTAAGAAGACACAGGTGTTTACCAGAAATGTGTACAGATGCTGGAAGATTCCCAGCATCAGGAGAGGAGAAACGAATCTACAAACAGCTCAGGAGGAGTCACCTGCAGGGATCAGCTGAAGGACAGTCATGCTATAAACGTTAGTCTGTTGACATTCCTTATGAATCAGTAGTGCAAACATGAAACTAGTTTACTACGACAGAAAAAAGGTTTCCAACATGATTAAATAATCCTGATAAAAAAATATGTTGTCATGATAATATGGGCTGTCAAGTCATTTAGAAATAATCTAATTACATCATCACACCTTTAATTCACTGGTAAAAATATTTGTAAATAATTTAATGTAAACAGATTTCAGCAGAGAAGTGAATCCATGCGAGTGCCAAAAGGGTTAAAGGTCGACTCCTGCCAGCAGATTCCAGTTCAGTTCAGTCAGGTTGTAGCTGTATGGGGGGCAAAAAGTGCCACAATCACATGCAGATATTCAGCAGTGAATAATGAAGTAAATGCTTAATTAAAGTAATAAAACTGAATTGTTAGCTGAACAGATGGAGGTGGGCTCAGGTGTGGAAGACCCTCCCCACAACTGATACCTGGTCGCCTATCTATAACATCCCACTGCTCTCTAGTAAATTTTATGCATATGGGTTTCAAGCAGAGCCAAATTTCTCAATCAGGGATGATTAATTAAAATTATATTAAATGCATTTATCAATAACTACCCAGATGTCAGTAATATTGACAATAAATACAAATATAGTAAATCAAATATGTAATTATATATGTCAGTGTATAAACTGGAAATATTAAATTGATTTTTAAGTAAATATAACGATTTTATTATTTAGTTATATAATTCATGTTTCCTGAACTGCCGCGCATCAATAATTAATTTAACCTCTACTTGAACTTATAATTTTAACAAAAAAGAATTGGTGAAAGAAAAACAAAAAGGACTGAAAAAAGTACAATTTAAGAAGTCATAAATTGAAAAAATGAAGATTAATAAGAAAAAACATACAAATAAATACATAGTGAATAAAAGCAAATAAATTAAATTCACTAACTACATGAAAAAAATTCAAGGTCAGAAGTGGTTTGATGCAGATTTCCAATAGCACATGTTAAAGAATTAAACTGTCTCTGTGGCTCGTCAACAGATCACGATATCTGATTGGTTAACCTGCTTCGCAAGTCACAAATCAATCCCAAATAAATTTTCCGGCAGAGCTTCTGCCACACAAGGTGGCAGCAGTTATGTGTGTATTTAATCCCTATACCTGTTAGTTACTGTGCTTAAAAAGAGACAATAAGAATTTGATGTTAACAGTCTTGACTTCAGATCAATGTAATTGTAACCAATGTTAACGCCATCATCATTAGCCCCGCCCACCAGGCTAGATGGGTGAGGCTAACAGCGAAAAGCAATTCATGATGCGATGCAAAATTATTTTTTTTTGTATAGTTTAGATTATATTTTAGTTAAATTTATTACATTTAATTGCTTTATTCCCAGTTTTAAAAGATTAATGTTACATTTTACTCATTAATCAATCCTGTATTTATGCATTTCATTGTGGCACTTTTTACCCTCCATACAGGCCGTATGTGCTGAGTCCCCAGCACAGCAAAGTGACTCTCGGGACGTGTAGTATCACCCTGCTGGCCGGGAGAACGCCTAAATTGGTTCGATAGAAATGAATAATAATAATAATAATAATGTTTTAAAGTGTTTTACTCTTTAATTTAAAAATGTAGGCCATAAATATGAGTTCAAAGTTTGAAACAACATATTTCATGATTTGGGACGTGTGTAAACGTTTTTTTTTTTTTCTGTACCATGTATGACTGAAACTACAGTAACAAAGAGGTGAAAACAACATAACAACATAACTAAAGCCCTGGCTAACATCTTCTGAGAGCATCAACACCAGAAAGAAAAAGATGTAAAGAAAATATGCTTTGATTTTGTTGATGGAAAACTGCATTTTCTCTAACATGCACTCATGTACAACGTTGTTTAACTCCTGGTTCGCTGCATCAAGTGGACTGTCGTAATCATTTTTGCTGGAGAGTTTTGGCAAATGCACGACTAAATCAGAACAAATGCTTTGCTGTAAAATATTTAGATTCTGAACATAATTATTTTGGCTAACGCTACAGGACGCAAAGCTAAGATTAACAAAATATTTGTTCAAAACAGGCTCTAACTTCCTCATTCTATGTTCTGAAATTAGGAACCAAAAGGTCCAAATTTAGACACAAAAAAAAAACAAATCTAGAATATAAAAACAAGCATAAAGTAGAAATCAAGGCCGTGACTGTGCTAATGCTAGTCAAAGCTGCTCGGTTGTAGCTAATCTTAGCTAAACTGGAATTTTTCTCATCCATTTTCTAAAACAAAACTTTTTTTTTAAGCTTTAAGGTTTCCTAGCAACCTTAAAAATGATTTTTACAGATTTTGCTACTTTTCCACTCAGCGCAGGTAAGATTTAGTATTCTCGACTTAAAAAAGCTAAACTTTCATCTCCTCTTTCTATTAAAGCTTGTGTTGTGTAAACACTTCCAACCTCATACAAAGAGATTTGCCTTTTATAAAACTCCAGTTTGCTTCCTGCAGCAAGTTTAGCACGTTTGTGGATATAAAATTACACAGCTATGCATTTTCTTTGTGAGAATCTAACCTGTAGCTCCTAACTTCCCCCAACACAAGGTTCATTTTAAAAGGGACGATATGTAAGAATATTTCCTGTTCGGCGTTGAAATTGCATATCACATTCAAACACCTGTTGACACAACAGTAGCTGCTGTGTATCAACAAGTCTAACAACGCTAACGATGCCGTCCACATGGTATCGTTAGCGCTGAGACTTTTTCATCCCACCTCATACTTCATGGAGTGTTCACTTAGGTGAAAAAGTTTGTGATATCATAAATATTGGAAACTGGATTTGATCACCAGTGTGTTAATAAAAATAAAAAAGTTGTGTTTACCGCGACTGGAAGCACATAAACAGCCATTTCTGTAGCAACAAGGTGTGTTTTAGCAGGAACTACTGCTATGCTAACTATGCTAACTGTCTAACAAAACACAATGAAAGCAATTAGCTTCAGGCTAATTTAGGCAGTACGGTTGACTTCAGCCCCGTTTCCACCGACAGGCTATATCGGGATGCATTTTTTTGTGTTTCCAAACACAAAAACTGGGACTGTTAACCTAATATCCAGTCAGTCACACTTTTTTTCCATTAGGGAACCAATCTAACTGGTTTAACCAAACCAACTTGAAAGGGTGGAGCTTAACACACTAGAATTCGGTGATTGGTTAAAAAATAAGAGCGTCGCCCCTGATGCAGTATAGCATAAAAACAAACAGGAATGGCTCCCTGTTTAGAGCAACATATTTTCTTTTTGCGCTGTTTAAAATGGCGTTGTGCAGCAGCTGCCCGTGGACCTCCAAGGAGGAAGAAAAAAAAAAAAAACCTTAACTGTTCACGTAGCCAATGCGTTTATCACTATCCTGCTGATACCACCTCTCAGGGAAGGTAACGGTTTGCTGTGGGACGCAGTTTACAATCCATAACTGCACCCTACCCATGCCGTCCCAACCTGTTGGTGGAAATGAGGCTTTACTTATGGAGGAGAAAGCCGAAATTTCAGCGTCTCTTGTAATATCTTTCTCCTTCCTGAGCTCCTCTTGCCTGACGGCTAGCTCCATGCCATTCCTCTTTTTATTTTGGATGCTTCGGTGTGCTTCATCGCTTTCCTGAAGATGGTGAAAACAGCTCCAGCATTTTTGTAAACGATAATTAAACAGATGTTGCAACTTGCTGCGGCAGCAAGCCTCCTCGCTGCTCGCAGGGTAACATCTTCTTACTCCATGTTGGTGCCATTTGTCCCTTACCAGCGGCTGTAGATTTGAATCTGAAATTCTCTCTCATGAGGACGTGTCAGGTTATTAACGGAGGTCATGATATACAATGATAAAACATTAATGCAGTAAATAGAAAAGTTACATAATGTCCCTTAAAACAGATGGATGAGCGACACAGCAAAACTGCTCCAGCATCCGTACGCTCCCCACGATGCAGCGAGCATCGTTGAAACCAGGCTCAGATAGAGGTTAACCATCTAAAAGTTATCTGTTTATGTACAAGACTACAGAGGCAGATAGTTTTATATTTACAGCGCGCAGATGGCCGTTAGCTTCACTGAACACACCTCAGCTCGCCGAACAACAAGGCACGTTTTCTCCTGAGTTTCCGGACAATGACCGGAAGTGTGTCATGCTTTACGAAAACTTTTCACAACACGAGTTTGTTGGAGGTTTCTGGGCGAACTTTGTTCATGACATTAACCAGGTGGAACTCGAGGTTCGATCTTCAGCGACAGCTCGTAGAGGGTATCTTCATCCATCACCAGCGACTTATCCAGAAGGAACTGCGTCACCTGGAGGGAGGGAGGATAAAATGGCTTATGATCCAATCAAAGTGCAGAAGAGAATAAATGACGGGTTTGGATGCATCTGATGGACAAACCTTGGGCTGGTGCTCGATCCTGTAAGGTGCTTGTTGGAACTGACGGATCTCTCGGATGATGTGGGAAATCTGAGAGCAGAGACAGAGGTCTGGTTAGGTGAGGATGACTGAGACAACCTGCTCCGGTCACAGAGGCTGAAACCACGTATTTTCATTTAAAAGCAGATCTCGGTGAGATAAATGGCTTTTTATGAGTTAGAGGAAATATTTTGCATCAGTCTGGAATCACGACCTGACCGTTATTCTGGACTTTTCAGCTCTAAAACCACAAAATATCCAAAAACTCAACCTTCACATCAACCAGTGTCCCAGCGATTGTAGCTGGACCACCAGGTATTTCTGTTTTTAACTGTTTTATTGTCTTTTAATTGTTTTTTTTAATGCTATTAATGTTCATTTATTTTATTTTACGTGTACAGCACTTTGGTTACCATGTGAAAGTGCTCGATAGGTAAAGTTTTGATTTGATTTTATATAGACAGTTTTCTTATTAATTATAATAATTATTTTCTTTAACATTTAGAGATATTATATTTGTGATTTCTAATTAATTTATAATGATTCAGTTTCGTCTTCTTTGGGTATTACTAAGGTTGGATATTAACTTTTTCCAGCTCATCAGTATAAAAACTACTTTGTACTTTTTAAAGTAATTTTTTGTGACATAACTTTATTCTAACGGCTGAGAGAAGTTCTTCACCATCCTCATCTTGGAGAAGTTCACCAGCCCCTCCTCTGTGAAGTTGGGCGTCCCCTCCTCGATGAACGCCAGGTCGGTCAGGTACATGCCCAGGTACGGGACGCAGGGAGGGTTGCAGCTGTACACACACACACACACACACACACACACACACACACACACACACACACACACACACACACACACACACACATTAGACATCTTCCTGCTTCCACTGACACACACTCTTATTTTCTGCTGCTGTTTTTACTTTTTGAGCGTCTCTCTGAGGTTTTTGAAGCGTCCCTCTGAGGACACCGTCTTCTGCAGCCTGTCCATCAGCGACTTCGTCTGAAAACACAAACACGTGAATATTCTGCAGCCCAGAGAAGATTTATGAGCTGCTGGTCGGGGGGGACACAGACCTGCTTGCAGACTTTCGCCCAGGTCTTCTTCAGCCTGTAGACGGCGCTGCGGTTGAGGGCGGAGGTGATCTCCAGGACGCCGTTGTAGTTGTTGAGGCAGCGACAGATGTCGGCCACCGCCAGCCACTTCTCTATGGAGCTGGCCCGGGAGCCCACGTCGGGGTGAGCCATGATCTGAGACGCCACCAGGTTACTCATCTGAGGAGGGAGGATGAAGATGTTTTTATGCTTCTGGATGTTCAGCTGCGCATAAAACATATTCACCAGCAGATATAACTGAATTTAAGCTTCATGTTTCCCTGTATAATGCATTTAATTTACATCTTCTAATTATGTTCTGCCAGCGTGGCGTTGTCGGGTCTGCATCGCCTCATTCTTTCTACCTGAAAGCCCGAGGACTGAATGAAGTATAAATCCAACTCTGCTCTTTTGGTTTACGTTCACTGGAAAGCCCTTGGAGCTACTGGAAAGCCCTTCGTGCCACTGGAAAGCTTTCCCAGTCCAGCAGAAACATGGTGGGGAATGGTGTGGGAACCTTAGCTAGCTGCGTTTTTATTCTCACCTCATTAAAATGCTGACTTGTCTTCATGATGTATGGCGTCCTCTCACTTTTGTCCACCTTCATCCAGCCCTGGCCCAGGAACTCCCTGCAGGAGGAACAGACATCAGGTGAGTCCTCATGCCGTGGCTGTAAATATAATGCAACAGTTTACATCTGTATACATCTCATATACAGGCGGCTGAAATGAGTTTCCTCCGCAGGGTGGCCGGGCTCTCCCTTAGAGATAGGGTGAGGAGCTCGGTCATCCGGGAGGAGATCAGAGTAGAGCCGCCGCTCCTCCGCATCGAGAGGAACCAGTTGAGGTGGCTCGGGCATCTGGTCAGGATGCCTCCTGGACCTCCCTGGTGAGGTGTTCCAGGCACGTCCCTCTGGGAGGAGACCCCGGGGAAGACCCAGGACACGCTGGAGGGATTATATCTCTCGGCTGGCCTGGGAACGCCTCGGGATCCCCCCCGCAGAGTTGGCAAATGTGGCTGGGGAGAGGGAAGTCTGGGCTTTCCTGCTTAGACTGCTGCCCCCACGACCCGACCCCGGATAAGCGGCATGAAGATGGATGGATGGATGGATAGATAATTTACATCTGGAGTATTGTGATGAATTATTACTTATGAACTGGTTTATGCAGCGTCTGTTAAATCCACCACACCAGTAATTCTTGTTCATTTCAGGTTGTATTTACCTCGATCCAACCGGGTGGGGGGCTGTCACCATGAAAACTTGTCAGTCTTTAGATTTAAAGGTTTTTAAATAAAGTAAAAGTTTATTTATGTTGCATCTTTCCAGATAAAAATCACAAAAGCACAAAAACTCAAAACATGAAACAGGAAAGAACATAAAAACAAATAAAAGTAGAAGCAAGTCTGAGATCTGAGACCTGCTGGAACGTAAGGCTGGAAATGGTCTTTGTATAACCTGCTGTTTTTGTTTTGGTGGAAGAACCTCTAACGGGAGTCTGCTTTTGACCCGTCTGACCTTAGAGACTAAACTTGTGTTAAAATCAGCTTTTATGGCCGATTTCTGCCCGACGCAGGAGACAGACAGTTTCACTGCTCCTGCGTCGGTCATGAGCGTAACTTGGTCCTTTTTCAAGGAGTTTAGCTGTGAGACAACGGAAGTATGAGACATGTGGCGTTTTAAACATTTACGTACGTAGCGGAGCAACACTAGTTACCATGGTAACTCAGCTGGGACTTACTGAAAGCCACAGCGATGAATCAGATTCATTTAAACAAGTAAGACTTTCTTGTCATCTTGGATCGTAGAAAACCAGCCTTTCTTTTCAAGTCGAAATACAGCTGTGCTCATATGTCTTCATCCCCTTTCATAAAGAAAAGGCTGAGTTTACAACAATCACTCAAATAACTGGAGCCTTAAAAAATATATTTTAGTAATATAAGACACTGTTTTTTCATTTAATTGAGTTGAAGAAAGAAAAAAAAACAAACAAATGGGTCCTGGACAAATGAGAGACTTTTCTGTTGAACAGTGGGACAAAATACCTGTCAACAGGTGCAGAAGTCTGACTGAGAGGAACAGAAAACACCTGACACAAAATAGTAGTTTATGACTGATGTAATATGTAATAATTTTTCTTATTTGTTTACTTTTTAAAAAATATTTGAATTGAACCAGAATTAGAAAATAATGTAATGATTTTCATGAAATTTTTATTTATTACTTTAGTTAATTTCAGCTTATTTTACAGGCAGCTGTTTTTTTTCCTTCATTAATGAATAAATATGTGCACAACTGTACATGAAAACTAAGAACTGACAGATGATATCTTCTTTTTTTACACAGTGTGGACTTTACTGGCAGGATGTGGGAGTAAAAAGTGAGTTGCTGAGTTCTTACACAGAACAGGTGTTGTGCAGGAAGTACTCACTCGTACGGGATGCTCCTGAACACGATGTGGTCCAGCAGCGTGATCTGTTCTGCCAGCTCCATGGCTGAGAGAGACTCGAAACACTCCGCTTTCACACTCTCCGCCTTAGAAACACACACAGACACACGCTGAACGTGTTGGAGGTACGGGGGGGGGGTGGGTAAACTGGAGGATGGGACGCCACAGTGACCACGTCTAGGATGTTTCTGCTCTTACCGCGATGAAGTGCAGCAGAGGGCAGCTTTTCTGTTCCACAACAGAGAATAAAACACGTCAGCGACTGTTTAAAGGACTGAATGAAATCCCGCCATGAAGACGGACAGACGCCAGATACTGACCATCTGCAGGATGTCCTCCATCCTCAGCTGGGAGTCGTCCTGCTCGTCTTGTGAAAGGGCACTGCAGAGTAAAACATGGCGTTACAGCTGCACGGCAGCCCAGATGAACATTTATCCTGATCAAGGCCGGATTATCCAGTCGGCATTATGGGCACAGGCCCAGGGCCACACAGCCACTTGGGGCCCATGTGGGGCAAACACCAGCAGTTTGGACATGAAACAAAATGTACATAAAAGCCAGATAGTTACACCACAGTGTCCAGTGTGTTGCTACTGGTACCAATGGCTGAGGTGTTAGAAATGTTGTTTCACAGTGAATCATTCACAATTTTCTCAGTGTTGCGGTGGGGAAGGGGGGGGCCCCCCGAGGCCTGTGCACTTTTAATCCGGCCCTGATCCTGATGTCGAAACATGGACGCCGCGCACCTTAAAATGTTGGTGGTTGCTTTCCTCTCCTGTGGCAGCAGGTCTGGATCTCGCAGCACCTCCTCCAGGAGGCTGATCACCCCCGTCTTCAGCTCGCTGTTCATGTCAAAGTCCTGATGGACACACACACATACACACACACACACACACACACACACACACACACACACCGAGCTAAACCTCATGTAAAAATCAGGGAATTAAAGCAACATGACTGCTGTGCAGAGTCGTTAGAGGGGTTCTGGCGCCATCTGGAGGCAAATATGATATCACAGCGCAGTCATGTGACCCGGTGTCTCTGCAGCCCATTTAACCATCTAAAATCAGAGATTTCGGCTGATTATTCAGTGTTTACCTCCAGGGAAGGAGGGTACATGTACTCCTCTGGTATCTGAACAACAAGGCAACAACGTGTCACACTGCTTACACACAAACACCTTCTTTTTCTAATTCTACATATTTTAATTTAATCTTTCATATTTGTTTTGATGTAGAAATCTCCTGAAGCTGCACATTTCATCCACCAGGATTCTGCAGCATTAATGCCAGGGCTGTGACGACATGCTTTTGTCTCGATTTGATTCGATTCCGATTTTTTTGGGTGCTGATTTGATTTAAATTGCGATTCTCAAAATTCTTTGATATTGCTGATTTTTGTAGATTAAAAAAAACAAAAAAAAAAAATCATAAAACTATTTTTTTTTTGCCCATCATTTTTCTTGATTTCAATAAGGAAAAAACTTATTAGCCAGACCATCATTCTGCTCCTATAATGCCCAAGCAGACAAGTAAAAAGATCAATAAAAACTATTAAAATAACAATTTTTTTTAATAATAATTATTAATTTGAAAAAAAAAGAAGTTTTTTTTAACAAAAGAAAAATCGATTATAAAAATTGTGAAAAAAAATCCTGATTTTCGATTTTTCGATTCGATTTTCCCGCCCCTAATTAATGCATCCCAGATGAAGCAAGCATGGGAACAGTTTCTGTCTTGCACAGCAAGGTTGTCGCACGCCGTGTGTAAAACGATGCTTCACCACATTACACCCGCACGCACAACAGACACACAGCGAAGAGAAAAGGCCTTAAAGTCTGGAAAAGATCAATAAAATAGGATAAAATACAAGAAACAACAGTAGCTTTGATAAAAAGGCGGCTAACAGAGAAGTTTTGACCAGATTTAAACACCTGAGCGATCCTGCAGACCTGAACGGTTCTGAGACTTTGTTCCACATGAGAGGAGCATAAAAACCAGACGCTGCCTCCATGTTTGGTTCCCAGTCTGTGAAGAGAACGTAGACCTGACCCTGATGACCTGAGGGGTCTGGTTGGTTTGGTACAAAACCAGTCAGTGCTTCATAAACCATCAGCAGGATTAAAGATTCAGTTCTTTGTCAGACAGAAAGCCAGCGTAAAGGTCTGAGGTTCCTGGTCTCAGCAGCGGCATTCTGGACTAACGGCAGCTCTCTAATGGACGTTTTAAGAATAACTGTGTTACAGTAGTCCAGACTACTAAAGAAAAAGCAGAAATCCTGCTGAGTCATCAGTAATTTAATCCCACACACTTCCCAACCGGCTTAATATAACGCTGAAATCCATGTCTGAATCCAGGACTTGTTCTGGTTGACCCCAGAAATCCTCCATTATTTCTCACATCAGGCTGATGTTTGGCTCAGAAGTCATCCTTTAAGTTATCCATAAACGCTGTCATCAAGTCAAACATCTTTCACATATTTACAGTATCTGTGAATATGTAAGTGGAAAAGCATCCGACGTGCACAAACTCCCTGTCGTCTGGAGCTTCAGCTGATTAAGATGTTAACAGCAAGAAAAACCGCAAAGTGACTGAGAAAAAAGTTGTTTTTTGTTCATTTCACAAGACATATGTTTTCTTAGAATCCCAATAAAACATGCAGTAAACAAACTGGGCCTGTCACTGGTCACTCTGCTGTTCAACACGCACCTCCATGAGTTTCATCGCCTGTATCTGGTTCGACTCGCAGATTTAGACTGTAGTTAAAAAACAGGGCTTTAATGACAAATGCTTTTAAAAGGTCACAAGCGATCACTTCACACTCATCGCACCCAGAAGTGTTTGTCAGCAGACTCAAAACAACAAAAGTTCACTTTCCAGGCGCCGACATGCAGAAATAGCAGCTTATGTAAGAAAAAGATCGCCGGCTCTGCGTCCCTGGGGAGGACGCTGACCTTTCCTCACGCTTCCCGGGTGGGAGAAAAGATGCGCAGAGCAAAGAGCACCTCCGTCGGGGGGGAGGGGAGTGATGGAGATGAAACCAGACGCAACACCAGGCTCTTTCAGGTGGGCTGTCCCTTTAAAGTCTCTGATGAGCACGAGTCATAACGGAGGCTTCGCTCACTTTACAGACAATTCCTCTCCTTCATTTAGCAGAGAAAAACGGCATCAGGGTGAGGAATGCAAACACGACCAGGCCAAAAAGGTAGAACAACCACAAGCTTATCATATAACACACAGACCAACGAGTTAAACAAAGGCAGCAGCCAACATGTCGTGCATGACATACAGCATGGCTGAACACTGCAAGGACGTTCAAACCCTGTCACACTGACCAGGAAAGTCTCCTCTCAAGTCCTTCTAGTCACCTTAAATTCCTCTGTAGACTGGAACGAGCGCAAGAGCCACGTCTGGTTTCCAGACATGGAGGTTACCAGGTCCGGAGAGACTACGCTCACATCAAAGGCGTAATGTCGTGCCAAACAAAATAGCAAAATGTTAGTTCCAGTCACTAGTTCCGGATGCAAGTTCCAGTTACTAGTTCTGGATTCGAGTTCCAGTCACTAGTTCTGGATGCTAGTTCCAGTCGCTAGTTCCGGATGCAAGTTCCAGTTACTAGTTCCGGATTCTAGTTCCAGTCACTAGTGCCAGTTACTAGTTCCGGATTCTAGTTCCAGTTACTAGTTCCGGATTCTAGTTCCAGTTACTAGTTCCGGATTCTAGTTCCAGTTACTAGTTCCGGATGCAAGTTCTGGATGCTAGTGCCAGATGCTAGTTCTAGTCGCTAGTTCCAGATGCTAGCTCCAGTCACTAGTTCCGGATGCAAGTTCCGGATGCTAGTTCCAGTTACTAGTTCCGGATGCTAGTTCCAGTCACTAGTTCCGGATGCAAGTTCCGGATGCTAGTTCCGGATGCAAGTTCCGGATGCTAGTTCCAGTTACTAGTTCCGGATGCTAGTTCCAGTCACTAGTTCCGGATGCAAGTTCCGGATGCTAGTGCCAGTTACTAGTTCCGGATTCTAGTTCCAGTTACTAGTTCCGGATTCTAGTTCCAGTTACTAGTTCCGGATTCTAGTTCCAGTTACTAGTTCCGGATGCAAGTTCCGGATGCTAGTGCCAGATGCTAGTTCTAGTCGCTAGTTCCAGATGCTAGCTCCAGTCACTAGTTCCGGATGCAAGTTCCGGATGCTAGTTCCGGATGCTAGTTCCAGTTACTAGTTCCAGATGCTAGCTCCAGTCACTAGTTCCGGATGCAAGTTCCGGATGCTAGTTCCGGATGCTAGTGCCAGTTACTAGTTCCGGATTCTAGTTCCAGTTACTAGTTCCGGATTCTAGTTCCAGTTACTAGTTCCGGATTCTAGTTCCAGTTACTAGTTCCGGATGCAAGTTCCGGATGCTAGTGCCAGTTACTAGTTCCGGATTCTAGTTCCAGTTACTAGTTCCGGATTCTAGTTCCAGTTACTAGTTCCGGATGCAAGTTCTGGATGCTAATGCCAGATGCTAGTTCTAGTCGCTAGTTCCAGATGCTAGCTCCAGTCACTAGTTCCGGATGCAAGTTCCGGATGCTAGTTCCAGTTACTAGTTCCAGATGCTAGCTCCAGTCGCTAGTTCAGAATGCTGGTTCCGGATGCTAGTTCCAGTCGCTGGTTCCGGATGCTAGTTTCAGTCGCTAGTTCCAGATGCTAGTTCCAGTTTAAGCCCTGAAAGTTCCTTCCCTTTACCTTCCAGCAGGAGCTGAAGTTAAGCAAGTATGACTGGAGGCAGCTGAGTTTGGGACACTGAAGAAGACGTGTCAGACACATGACCAGTAAGAGGCTGTGGAACATGTTGGGTCATCAGACTCACCTGGGAGTGTTTAGAAACCCAGTGTCGCAGCACATTGAGGACTCGGTTCGTAGCAGCTCTTCGGATAATGAACTCTTTGTCGCACGCTTTCTCTGAGTTACTGAAACCTGGAAGGGAGGAAGACACACCAACAGATCAGACACTGGCCTGTTTCCAGGCGTTCTACGAAGTACCGCGAGTCTGAATGAAATGATTACAAGTTGCAATGGAAACAGAATATTTAACCGGCTTTTCTGGATCTTTATGTCTTTAATGCATAAAGTTTTATTCCTGCACTGTTTTTTTTTATTTTTACACTTCCTGTACTCGTGAACAGTCGCGCTCACCTTGTGAGCTGCTGTGTCCAGCGGCAGCTGTGGCGATGGCGAACGCCGAAGCGGGTGACATGGTGCAGCGAGGGTTCTCCCCCGGCGTGACTGCAACAGACAGAGGCGTTACAAACATGTTTACACATGACAAGTTTCTGCGTGTTTTTGTGCACCTTCTACCTCCTGACTGGCGGTAGCGGAGATGTCTGGGTGTGGACGGTGAGCGGCAGGGAGACAAGTCGCCTGGCTCGCTGATGGACGGGGATTCAGGCATGAACTTATCCAGAGACACCGATTCCAGGACAGCTGTGAGGGAATAAAAGCACAACTTAAACACACGGCGGGTTTTTAAGTTTGAAAAGGCAGAAAACAGTAAGCAAAGCTCGTAGGAAGTCGTTTAAGGTCAAACATCTGAAAGAAACATCTACTTTAAAACTCTGGTTTTAAGGAAGCCGAAGTAAATCATCCTGCTCATGTCAGCAGCGTAAAGCAGTGATCCCCAACCCCCGGGCCACGGCCTGGTCATTTGGTACCGGGCCACAAAGAAAGAAAAATTAATTTCCATTATTTTATTTTATTTTTACACAAATTATGTTTTATTTTGAAAAGTGACCGGTTTTTCCCTGTTGCATCCGTCTCACTCTATGCACGTCACAGCGAGCGAAATCATGAAGTTTGTTTTTGTGTTATGTCTCATTTTGCAGGTATGTTGAAACATTATCATAGCGACCAGAGTGTGTTGCATTGTGTCAGGTAGAAACGATGTTGCTCATGTGATGTTTTGTTGTTGGTGTGACGTGACGAGGACACCGCTAATAAAGTTGCACATGATACCACAGTGGATTTACGTACATTATTATTACTACAGAGAAAATACAACAGTTTTTAATGCCGATCTTGTCATTTTATTTAGTTTTTATAAGCTTCACCTTTAGATTGGGCCATGAAAATATTGTCAGACATGAAACCGGTCCGCGGTACAGAAAAGGTTGGGGACCACTGGCGTAAAGCATTTAGACGGATAGTAAGAAACTTCAGAAGTCTGAGAAATGTTTCTCTGCTGAAGAAGCACGAATGACAAGTGAAAAGATCATTTTAAAGGAAACTTGACGTCTGACCTTCAGTCATTTTTATTAAAGGAAAAAAACACGCAGCACTTTATGTAGATCAGAAAACAATAAACAAAGAAATATGTAATTTATTCTGAATGAATCATCATCACTCTGATCATCCAGGCTATTTTTATAAATTATGTCTGATTAAGTTTTTTATGAACATTTAATGTTTCTTTATTTATCTTTCCAAAAATAAAAGGGAGGATACTCATCAATTAAAATGTCAATGTAAATATGCCAAAATGGATAAAAGCGTCTGCTAAATGACTGTAGAATAGAATAGAATAGAATTCTTTCCAGCTGTCAGTGTGGCGACTACGTCACCAACCACCTGAGCTAAACTACATTTCCAAACATCTCCTGCTGATTCCAGCTGAAGCAGCATTTTGGAATCATATTACAGTTCTGTTAAAATAAACACATTGATGCAAACAGATTAATCTGAGGAATGCATTAAAGCATGTGGAGGGAGACCCGTTGGATGCATCACAAACTTAACCCATCAGGAGTTTTGGTTCCAAATCATTATGAGCAGGTGGAAGTAACACATCAAAATGTTGCATGTCAACAACAAGCACCAGCATGAGGAGGAAGAGGAAAAGAACAAAAAGGAGAGGAAGACAAAGAAGAGGGGATGAAGAAAAGGAAGGAGACAAGAAAGAAGAAAAAAGACACACAAGTAGTGACGAGGAGGAGCTGAAGAGAAAGATTGTAAAGAGATCAAAAGAGGAAAAGGAAGAAAAAATATAGAGAAGACAACGATAAATCTGAAGACGCAGAATAAAAAAACCCCAAAAAAGACGAGATGGAGAGATGGAGAAGCAAAAGGAGAAGCAGCTGCTGCAGCTACGTAAAGTCAGATTGATTTGACTATTTTTATAAATAATGTCTATTTTGTCAGCAAAAAAAAAAAAAAAAAGAATAAAACTTTATTTTTACCAGCCAAAGAATGATCAATCAATAAAAACACTTTCATTTACAAATGGCGCAGAAAGGAGTTTTCATTTAATCGCAGAACCTCTGACTTTGAGTAACACCTGGCTTGGAGGTGTAGCAGCAGACGGAAGGCTAGGTGTCGCAGCAAATCGAAGCCTAGGTGTCGCAGCAAATCGAAGCCTAGGTGTCGCAGCAGACCCCAGGCTAGGTGTCGCAGCAGACCGAGGGCTAGGTGTCGCAGCAGACCGAGGGCTAGGTGTCGCAGCAGACCGAGGGCTAGGTGTCGCAGCAGACCGAGGGCAGGTGTCGCAGCAGACCGAGGGCTAGGTGTCGCAGCAGACCGAGGGCTGGGTGTCGCAGCAGACCGAGGGCTAGGTGTCGCAGCAGACCGAGGGCTGGGTGTCGCAGCAGACCGAGGGCTAGGTGTCGCAGCAGACCGAGGGCTGGGTGTCGCAGCAGACCGAGGGCTAGGTGTCGCAGCAGACCGAGGGCTAGGTGTCGCAGCAGACCGAGGGCTAGGTGTCGCAGCAGACTGAAGGGCTAGGTGTCGCAGCAGACTGAAGGGCTAGGTGTCGCAGCAGACCGAGGGCTAGGTGTCGCAGCAGACCGAGGGCTAGGTGTCGCAGCAGACCGAGGGCTAGGTGTCGCAGCAGACCGAGGGCTAGGTGTCGCAGCAGACCGAGGGCTAGGTGTCGCAGCAGACTGAAGGGCTAGGTGTTGCAGCAGACTGAAGGGCTAGGTGTCGCAGCAGACCGAAGGCTAGGTGTCGCAGCAGACCGAGGGCTAGGTGTCGCAGAAGACAGTTAGCCAGCTTTGGTTTAACATTTTGTAATTGTTTTCTTGGAATTCACAAAGCTCAGACATTTTAAATAAAGAAAAGTGAATTCGCTTTGTTGGAACAGATTCTGGTTTAGAAGTCACATACATTATGAGACATTTTAAATCACTTTTCCCTTTTATCCTGTATTTGTTTAGAAAACAACATGAAAACGGCGTGCAGATGTTAAAAACATCTCCGTCCAGCTGAGCGTGCCCGCCAGATGGAGCGGTCTTTATGTGCATTTCAACTTCTGGGTCACAGGATGCTATTTTAGTAGCAGCTGAAAGGCTCTCCATTACATCCATTCAACGTTACTCCCTCTTTAGAGGCACTCAGGCTGTGTTTATCTCTTCATGTTGGTTCTTTCCAAGCTGCAGCCAGAGACTCCTGACCAATGCAGTTTACAGTGAACGGACGGTCTGGTGGACCAGATGGTGGTCTCAGAGCAGGGTAATGGTACCCATTGATACTTTTCCTAATTGGTTTGTCAGAACTTAATCAAATCATTTCAGTCAAATTCATCACACCTGCAGATTGAAGCGACTTCTGAGTAGCTGCTGCAAATTTTCCATTCCATCAAAAGCTTAAACTTCATATCGGCGGCCGACTGAGGCGTGTGCACACACACACACAAACACACACACACACACGTGTGCTAGTGCCCATGTGGGCGAGGCAGAGTGTGAATCATCTGCAGGAACTCACCCCTGCGGATGCTGCGCCTCAGCTTCCCACAGAAGGCGTCGATGCGAGGCAGCTCTCCGCTGACATCCTCCCCTGCAGCTGGACTCAGCTCTGGAGAGCTGGGACCCCGACTGAGGTCCAGCGGGGCTTTGGAGACGGGAGGCGGCGAGGACACCCCAGAGGCCTGTGGGAGGCTGGGAGACCGCGTGGCGGTGGGGGGAGGGGAGGAGAAGCCAGACGATGGCCTGGTTGAGCCGGGAGGAGGCGAGGCGATGGAGGGGCTGTAGCTGGAGGTGGGAGAGTTGGCTGCAGAGGAGGACGGCGTGGTGGACAAATCCAACGCTCCTACTTTCACACTGATGGGAGAGCTGAGGGAGAGCTTCCGGCAGTGGACCGGGGAGGAGGTGCGAGAGGGGATGGAGAGGGGAGGAGGAGAGGAAAACTTGCGACAGAGCCGCGGGGATTTGTTGTTCAGCGGGTCGGTCCCCCAGGTGCCCTGGTTGGTGGCGAAGAAAAGCTCCAGAGACCTAAAACAGAAGAGACGAGTTGAATCTGCAGCTGGGATGGGAAGCAGGAGGCATGAATCACCAGTCCTGACGTGTTTACTTGGACTGGTCCAGAGCAAGCTGGGTGATCTTCAGACTGTAGTCGGGACAGAGGGACATGATGGACAGACGGTCGCATGAGAGCTGCTCGATCCTGGCGTGGTGAAAGGAAACGTGAGGAAGATGAAGGAGGTGAATAATGAGGTTTAAGGAAAGGAGAGGATGAAGATGAAGATGAAAACACGAGGAGGGAGGATGACTACTGATCAGGAACGTTTCCAGCACGGCCTTGCGTACCTCACGGGAATGGAGGTGAACGGCTTCTTGTAGATGTCGGCCAGCTTGTCGATGACCACGGCGGCGGTGGTGAAGATGCGGTAGGTGTGGAGGAAGGTGTTGAGGAAGTCTATGGAGAGGAAGCGCAGGTCTGTGAGGCGCTCCAGCAGCCGCTCCACGCTGGCGTAACGGATCTGCGGCACCTTGCAGGAGTTCAGCGTCTTGCTGAAGCAAATGTCCACGTCGTCTTTATGCAGCCGGGCGTCGGACCTTCACAGGGAAACATTTACGTTTGCTGCATCACTAAACGCACTCATGTAACGAGCTCCTAACTAGCCGTCGGATTCACTGCAACAACCAGAAATGCTCCTCTTACTTGATCATGTGCGGCACCGAGACTTTGGAGTTCTCCTCAAACACGCTGGTCATCAGGCCGTTACAGCGGATGTTATCGATGCACTGAGGCGGGAAGAGAACACAGGATGAGACGTGGCTCTATGCCTATCAGCTTTACCCCATCGCTGCAGGTTCAAGCGCCCACCTGGCTGATGTCGCTGGTCCAGGCGGCCTTTTCCTGGCGGGAAGGAGCCAAGAGGACGACGGAGAAGCTCTGACCGTCAGGAGGCTCCACCACGATCTTGAACTCCAGGTGACTGAAGCCTTGACCCGCCGCGTTGTCTGCAAGCAGCCACACATCACTCACCTGGACATGTTGGGCAGGAAGAAGTAAAGACCTGCAGATACTCACAGTCCTCATCGCTGGCATCCAGCTCCTCGATCAGCGTGCACTCAATCAGAGACAGCGTTCCTCCCTGCTGTTCACGCAGAAACACACCAGATCACTCAGTTTGTTCCCGTTTCAGACGGCTGGTTCACTTTTACCATCAGTCCTGTTCGACTTCATAATGATACAATAAAACCAGTTCATGCAGCTTTTATGCTTATTATGAAACTTCTTATCAGTATGTTGCGTCGCCTACGGCAACCGCTCTGATTAAGTTACTAAGAGATCACATTTCTCCCCTTTTAGCTTCTCTTTATTGGCTCTCTATTAAATTCAACATCAACTTTGTAATATTTTTCCTCACTAATTAAATTCCATCACATCGGACAGGAAAGATCTGCGGTTATGGATCAGAGTCGGTCTGGTTGCCTCCAGGATGGCCGTTGACTCCGCCTCCTGTCTCGTACGACATCCTCAACATAAATGAAGTTCATCTTCATAACTACGAGGGTTGTGTGTCAGAAAGCAGATGTGTGAGGTTGCTGCAGACATGTCAGAATAAAGGAATGCGTTACTGTGTCCGAGTAAAGTCACCTGGATCTCAGCAGAACATGCAGATGGACATTTCTGCAGGCTCAACATAAAGTTAAAGATTCTGCAGCTTTAAATGAACATTTGCAAATAATTTCAGTTTTATTTGTGAATAAAGTTTTGTCATTCTCCATAATAAATCTGCCCCAAAAAAGAGAAAGTTAGTAAATGTGCAGAAATTAGTTGCATGGTTGTAAAAGAAGATTTGCGTTGGTGGAAAATTATGCAAACATGCTGTCCACAGATGCGAAGCACAAATCTGTGATTTTTGTATACCTCCATCTGATTGGATGGTGACTATTCAAACTGTCCAATCAGAGAGCACGCGGTTTCCTGTCCTCACACACCCCTGCAGGCTCTTTAAGATGCATTACACACCTATTTGTTTTACCTTAAAACTCTGATCCAGACTTGTGGAATGACACAGGGACATCTATGCTCAGCAGCGTCACGACGCTGAGAAACAGACATGATACAACCTTTCTATCTGTGACGTGACGTTGCAGCAGAGTTTCGCTTCACATGCCAGAAAACACACTGACAGCGTCGGTGATTCAGCAAAGAAACAGATGAAAAGAGAGAAAACAAGAGGGATTGTAAGATCGTCTTCAGCTGGCTGGAGAGAACTAACAGGTCAGGTCGGAGGCAGGTCGGATGCAGTCGATGGGGGGGGGGGTTTGACATGTGACATTGTTTTAAAGGGCTTTATAACTAAAGTTGAGTTTAGTTGATTATTTCTGATACCTAGGTTTAGCTGAAGAGACAGTCAGGGAGTCATGTTTTTGGGAAGGGTGGGGGGTTGCTGTCTGTCCTTGTGAGTGTATGAGTGTGTGTAAGATAACTCGAGTTTATTATATTTATTTAAATGCTATGAAACCAGCATTTTGTGTGTGAATGTTACTTTATTTCCAATCTTAATGAGTTGGTTTTATCTTGTAAAGCCTTCTCTGTTGCCTGTTGCATGAAAAGTGCTGAAGAAACAAAGTTTGGTTTGATTTGCGGTTCCTCAGCTTGTTTTCCCCCAGCTGACCTCCGTGCACGCCGGGGCTTTGGCTCCGGGTTGCTGCTGCTTCAGCCGGCAGCTCCTCTGTGCAGGAGAAGTGTGGGTAACACAGTGTGGGAGAACCAGAGCTGGCTGTAGAAAAACACAATCCTCTACTGTGCTCAGGTACATCCCACCACCTGCCCACCCAGGGGGCCGACCGCCACCTACAAGCCGCACTTGTTTTAGGAGGAGCTGTGGAGAAGCCGGTGATTCTTCTTATGCAGCAACCCTGGAGTCTAAGTGCTGTGAAAACATTTGCTGGATGAGACCAGGTGGAGGAGGAGGAGTCCAAAGCACCTGCTGTTGCACCAACCTAACAAGCTCCACCTGCTTGTAAACGGGACTCATCAGGTTTTCCAACCACTGACTCAGACTTGTTTCATTTTGTCTGATCATTTTACAAACTTCATCACATTACATCACTCTGGTCGCACCATCACATGTCATCATCATCCATCTGCTCCCCTTTAAGAGCCTGCAGTGGTGCGGGAGGACAGGACCCCTTATGCTCTATGATTGGACAGTTTGAATAGTCCATGGGTGGGCCACAGTCCTGCAAATATTAGGAGTTTCCCTGCTGCAACAGACCTGACTCAAATCAACGGTTAATTAGCAGACTAGTGCAGAGTTTCATGTTAATGAAACTGTCATCTCATGTCATCTCTACTCCTGCTCTCAGCGAAGGCGGACACTTTTTCTCTCCTCTTCCTCCCTCCCACTCTGGCCTGCTACTTTGTCCTGTCTGACTCGGAGCCTTTTTTTACATCTCTTTTCCTCAAGTTTTTACATCATGGATTTGATCAGCTGGTTTCCTAACGCAATCGATCAAATTTTCCCAACCCGGAGATCGGGCAGAGGGGAGCCCGCATGTCCTAAGGGGACACTTCCGGCTGGATATGTTCAGGACTCATGGGCCAGGTGGAGACCAATGTGTCTGTCGGTTCTGTCATCTGAGGACGTGGAGGATGTTTATATCTTTGGACTGTTGGTGATCGGGATTCTGCTGATTGGCGCTGGAGGAGTTCTGATCTACCTGAAGATTCTGGCAACAATTGGCAGGCTGTCAACAGTATGGGCCGAGCTAGCAGTGCACAGACTTTTGCATTGACCAGACTCTATTGTTAGCAGGATACCAGTCTTGCCCAAACTGGTCATCTTGCGTCAGTCCCAGAGATGGTACGCAGAATTCCAACATGGAGAGGATGTCTGCTAGGATTGGTGGAAATTGACCCCCCTGTTCGGCTGTTTGGAGCTGCCAGCCTGAGACCGGCTATGGACTCAAGGTCGAGGGCAAACTGTTTTCCTCGCCTGGAACCCAAACAACAATCACATCTGGATTCGGCTTCCCAGTGGCCTTGGGCCGGTGCAACCCCCCCTGAGAACGGAAGAAGAGATGTTCATAGACGTTCTGTCCCCCTCCTAAACCACCCCCAGTCCCCTCCCACATGACTCACCGCCTCCCTGGACTTTGTGTGTCTTGTCTGAGTTTGTGCTTAAGTATATGAGGTTTTTTTTTTTTTCCCCTGTCTCTCAAGACTGCACCATCTAGAGGCGTGGTCCGGAGTTAGATGTTTTTTCCCCTCGACTCCCCCAACAAATTGATTGATTGATTAAGCTCTGCCCCAGTCTGCTAATTAAGCTGGGTGTGTGTCAGGTGTGTTGCAGCAGGGAAACTCTGAACCCCTGCAGGCCCGGAGTTTCCCACCGCAGATTAGGCACTATCCAGTCAGCTGCCTGTTGTAGTCTTGCAGGTGTCTCACAAAACAAAGATATTTGTCGTCCACACACACACACACACACACACACACACAAAAAAAAACAGATTTATGGAATCAAAACGGTTCTTTTAAAACCTTCGACCAAAGCGCCGACGTGTAAACACTCCATTTGCACATCTGCGTGTGGACATGTATAACCAGGGCTTTAGGTTTTGAACATCGTTGTCTGCGACAGAAAATACCACAACGTTACATGTGCGATCTTTGTCATTGACATGCTCAAACCGTGTTGGCGTTTTTCCGTTGTTTATGTGTGTTTTACGCTGCCGTCAGTACCGCTCCACATAGACGACCAAACACAAAGGACGAGATTAAGGACAGTTATTTTCTGCGATTAACAAGGGAGGTTTCTTGTTCAGTAGAAGTGACACGGTAAGACAGGAGGTTGTTCTGATTGGACAGGATTAGGGGCGCAACCGCCGCCTGAAGGTTTGATGTGCTGAATGTGCTGAACAACGCCGTTATGTGTGGGTGGATTTGTTTTTGTAAAACAAGGTCGTGTGGATTATTCTTTTTACTGGCCGGAGGGGGAAAGATATTCGGTCTTACAAACGTCGGCTGGTCTAAGCTGCTGCATGCTAACTCTGCATCCTGGTCACTGCGGTCAGCTGACCAGCCGTCCCCAGGAGGAACAGGCTTTTACAGTGGCGGCTGCTCGGTTGTGGAACGTGCTGCTACCGCAAACCCACGTCTCTCGTTGACCTTTGACCTGTCCTGAGAACTTATTTTTACCTTACCTTTTGTTTTATCTCACATTGTATTGTGTGATACAGTTTGATCTATTCTGGCTTTTAATAGGTGTTATTTATTCTAAGTGGTCAGCACCTGCTGTTTTAAAGTATTTTATCAATGAAGTTGGCTTGTTTCCATCATTCCCAACAGGATATTTTGCACATCATCAGTAAATGAAGACAATGAAGCACAACGACCGACAGCAACACTGCAGCTATCGCCGTTCTGCTGAGATCTCATCTGTGTTTGTTGTGTTTTCAGATCTGGATATTCGTTTTCGGAGGTGAGTGCAGGTTTCCATGGAAACATGTTTTATTTACTGGACAACAGACACATAACATGTTAAAAAAACTGAATTTGAGGTTGGACTCCGCAGCTGTTTCCACTGGTCGTGTTGGATTTCTCAGACAGATTTAAGATCAAAGATTGATGACAAGGCGGCATATTCGTACCAGTAACTACAGATCATTATAACTGGTCCTACTGTGATGCGTTGGCCTCGGATATCTGAGAAGACAGAGCGCTGCTCATTTTCTTCCCATTTCAAAACCTCATTTTATAAATCTGCTGATTTAGGATGAATGTTCCTTTTTATAAAGTTTCATTCCCTTGTTAGATATTTAATCATGTCTACAGCTTGTAACACATCCACCATGGCCGTGCCTTCGTCACCAAGCTGAGGTTTACCTTCAGCAGATGCAGTTTGCCTCCAGATGTTCGTGTACAGATGAGGAAGTGTTTGGTGAACAGGAAACACTGCCGCTCTCCTTCCTTCCTCAGGGACAGGGAGCCCAGCCGGACCTTACTGAGCATGCCCCGTTCGCTGCTGGATGGCAGCTGGATGAGGGAGCCTGTTTGTGAGGAAGAGTGAGGAGTTAGATGATGAAGAGTCTGTTGAGGATGAAGGCCTAGTGCTCATCTAGCCTTCCAAATGTCCCAATGAAGAGGCTTAAACAGGGGTGTCACACTCCAGTCCTCGAGGGCCGGTATCCGGCAGGTTTTTGTTGTTTCCCCTCCATCAACACAACTGATTCAAATCAAATGGATCCAGCTGTTTCTTGTCAATCTATTGATGAATTTGTGAGGTGTGTTGGAGCATGAAGACACCAAAAACCTGCAGGATACTGCCTCTCGAGGACTGGAATTTGACACTGTGGGCTAATTCATCACCATTACCATTTATCTTACTCTGCAAGGCAGAGAGGAAGCCAGACCAGGACAGAGAATGTTTGACAGGAATAAATCTCACCTTGCCTGACGAAGGTCTGGCTTGTGTCCAGCAGGATGTCGCAGCCCTCGACAATCATCCGTTCGATGGCCAGATTCTTCCTGATGTTCTCCGTGTCGCTCACCTCATCATGCATCATCCTGAAAACAAAGACCACCTTCAGCTGGAGGAGAAGACGCACCTTGATTCAGCCAACAGATTTCCACTCAACTTTTTTTGCACATGTAAAAAATGTTTTTGCCACAACGAATCAAAACTTTGTTTGCTATAATTCTATGAATCTTTTGTCTCTGCTGCTGGTAAAGTTTTCTACCTACTGCTTCAGTTTAACACTTTATTGTACTCTATGCAGGATGCTAAAGAGTTAGCATCTTGTGCAATGTGCTTGATCACGTTAACTACGTTCCTGAGGTGTGGACAGATTATAGGACAGATCACAGAATCCTTTGACAGATTTTCTGTTTCATGTTTGGAAACAAAACATCCAAACAAACGGATGCAGAAAACATGTCCAGTCCATGAAAACCTTTCATGTGCTAATTAAAATCTCGAGCAATTCCTGTGTCATGTCTTACTTTGAGAGCTCCTCCAGTTTGGACTTTGCAAACTCCAGACTCTTTCGCTCAACATGCTCGTGAGGGGTGTGCGCCAGGAGCTCGTGGAGAGTGATGATGTACCGAGGAATCTAAAATAACACAAGGAAGGAGAAGCAAGATGAGATGATTGTAATCTTTAATCTGGGTTTTCATTAGAGTAATGACTTCTTTCCTCCTATACAAGGCCAGTAGGGGCAACATCTGTATTTTCTTTGGTTTATCCTTGGCCAAGTTGGGAGTCCCTAGCTGTTTTGCTTTTGTTTAATTGAGGTAATATTGTTGGTTTGGGTTAGAGGATAGGCCATAATCTGGCAGAACATTGCTGGGCTAGTTTGAAGCCTTCTCCTTCTTGTTTGCTTTCCTTCAGTTTTGGTTTTTGAGAGAACGCTTCTTGTCTTAAACTTACTTTGAACCATTTCTTGGATGTCAGACTTTTATACGTTACATGTCCATTTATCGTTTTGTTGTAAGGGACCTGTAACATATCTGGGGGCTTGTCCGGGATGAACCTTTCATACATGACACACCCTTTCATTCAAGTCCTTCCAGTCAATATCAAGAAAATATGTCTCAAGCATGATAGGTTCACCATCTGATGGAATCTCTCCAGTATTCCTTCCCAGATAGAAAAATCATTTGGTCTAAATATGGCCCACTTATGCAGTTTGGTTTGGCCCAGACTTACGGCATTGACCTCTTACAAGTGTGGAAGCAAAAACTACATGACCACCAAATGTGCGCTGCAAGGAACCTGCTGTACCTTCTGTCCATGCTGGCTCCTTTTGAACCAACTCTAGCCGACAAAATATTTCAGTGGTTCCCAAACTTTTTCTGCAGGGCCCCCTTTTCATCAACGACAATAATATTGAGCCCCCCACCCGTCACATGGGTGAAATGCCTCTTTAGTTTTAGTGGCTGTATTGTAGGTATCTATAATTAAAACCGTGTCAGCACTATTATCCATTCTTCTGCGTAAGTATAAAACATTTTAAACCAGGAATCTCTGCAAACGACTTTAGGTGAGTGAAGTTTACTATGAGACGATGCTGCTTTAGTAAAACAACTTTTTTTATATGTGATAGTTTATTTCTCAAGTAACCTGCAGGCTTTTCTTTGTGTTCAGGATGAAATGTACCCAGGTGGTGTTGTAACTTGTTTGGCTTCATAGTTCATTATATTAGATGATAATATTTTGGTACACGCAAAAGACTGCATTCTCATTATTACCCACTAATGATTATTATTACTTGTCAAGCAGGGACAGATATGTTCCATCATAGTTTGTTCTCTTTTTTACGACTTAGTCTCTCTTGTTGATTTATCATCATTTCCTATGAGTACTTTTATAAATTCATCCAGTGTAAAAACTTCCAAGTTTTATTTAGCCTTGCTGCCCCCCCGTGATAACTCTGGGCCCCCCCTGGGGGGCCCGCTCCCCAGTTTGGGAGCCACTGAAATATTTGCAATCCAAGCTAATAACTGACACTGGGACCGCACGTGGCCTTTAAGACATTTCTAGTAATCTACATCTAAGCTGGCAACTAACATCTAGACCAAACAACATTTGCCAGTGACATTACCTGGATATAAATAGCCTGAAGCAAGTCTTTTACCTGGGTTAGCTCTCATGTTGTTGTACAAAATTAACTTGGTCCATTTCTCTTTTGTTGGACTCTTCTGCTTCTTTGAATTTCTGCTCTTTTAGGACCATGGTGGAGGTGTTAATTAAAAAAATTAACTTCAAATACAGAAAAAATATGTTACTAACTGCAACTTCATTATGGAAGTAAAATATTGTGCTTAATACAACGTAACATGTTTTATTCTAACAGCCTTGTTTACATAAACTCTTCCGCCGAGTAAATTCTGCTGTTTTTTTATGTCATTTTATCTGAACATATTGCAACTTTGCCTAATTTTTGTTGTTCAAATCTATTTTTAGATAGTTTTTTTGTTTTTAGAAAAAGTAAAAAAAAAAAAAAAAAAAAAAAGGGGGAATAAAAGTAAATTTAAGTTCTAATAAAATCAAATTATTAAATAATTAAAATCAAAAGACGTTTGACATCACATCTGACCTGTAAAAAGGTGGTTGTTGCATATCTCTGACTTGTATTTTCATTTTTAACTGCAGAAAACTCACAATAATAATGTGCATTGCCCAATTTTATGTACATCAGAGTTTTCTCTACAGTTACACGACCAGTCAAAAGTTTGGACACACTTACCCCTTGGTTCCAATGGGAAAATGTGTCCAAAAATTTGACTGGCAGCGTACATAGTTATGTAGATGGGGAAATGAATAAGCACATTTTGCACCATTCTGCATTAGCTTTGGCGTATAAATGATGTGCAGTTGGACAACGTTTGTGGGAACTTTAAAAGTTGGAGTCATCTGTGTGATATTGACATAATTTATTGAAGAGTGTGATGGAAAAGGTACCTGGAACATGGGATACGTGAGGAACGTTTCCAGCATGCGGTCCTCACAGGCAGCGTTGGACTCATACTGCTTCAGCAGCTTGTCAAAGTCCCGGTTCTGCTTACAGTTTGCCAGAACCTGCAGACTGTACTGGTGGTTCCGTACAAACTCCTGGTAAATGTTCAGCATGGGCAGCAGGATGTCGAACAGGTCCGCTGTGCACAATGAACAAGTCATCAACTAACCCAGCAATAAGAAGCAACATGTAATAAAAAGCAATAAACCTCCAGACCAGGTTCTAGACTAGTTTCAGGTTAAATTAGCGAGACCCGAACTCTTTGCAGTTAAAGACACAAACAACAAGAGCAGCTCCTGGTTAAACACATTAAACACGTTAAACACTTCCTCACATTCACATCAAATGAGAGAAAATGTCAAAAATACCAAATAAAATGTACAAACGTGCAGAGTTATAAGATGTGTTTTAAGACATTTATAAGGTGCTTATAAAATGTTTTAAACTTCAAAACTTTATGCAACTAAACTGAAATAATTAAACATCCAATAATACATGCAATGATTGTTTAAACAACTGACTGAAAATCAAGTAGATATTTTCTGTCCATTAGTGTCGACTTAACGAATGGCTCCTTATACATAAGAAAATTAGCTCATTTTTACACCTGAGAAATTAATTACATCCGTATTTGGAGAGAAAATATTTAAAAAAAGAATAAACTGTTCGGATAATGCAGATTAATTTCCATTGCAGCTTTTCCTGCAGTCGTCTGGTTTAAAGTGTGAAGTACTCACCCAGCACCAGAGTTGGCCAGTTGGCGATCCGAGCCTTCAGTCCCTGGTGGAAAATCTCATGCAGGAACATGATGGTCTCACTGGGCACAAAGAACTGGTCTCAGTTTAATCTGAATCAGTATGTTAGTACAACTGTGAGAGGTCATGATAAAGATTTAAACTGTCAATATTTACAATACATCAAAGATCTGCATCAGTTTGAGGTAGTTTATGATGTGGATCAACAGAGTTAATGTGAAAAATAGACCTCCAGGAAAAGCCAGCTACGTTTTCCCATCAGGATGGATCTAAACAGGAGATCTGCTCCGTGTGATTCCATCTAACGGCCGGCTGCTGGTGTCAGTAAGAAATGATGAATCTACCAAATGCAAAAGTTGTTTCTCAACAACATCATTAAAACTTTTGTTTGATGTTGGAGCTGAATGATGGGATGTGGATCTTTGTGTGTCGTCTTAATCCGGCTCCAGCTGGACTTCTGACCAGGACTACCAGCTTGTGCAGGACCTGCATCTGGTCCGCATGTCTTTAATTTTGTCTTTTAACTTGTAAGTTTTATTCTGAGTCGCATCATCAGAGATGGATGTCCATTGCTTTGCTCTGCAACAGAAAGTTTTCCTCAGTTCCATGTTGTGTTTTATCCAAGTGAAAATATCCAGTAAGAATCATCCAAAAATGTGATGCTGTTTAAAGCAACAAAATGAACAAAAAACCATTAAAAACTAAAAACTGAAAAAAAAAAAAACCAGAATGCCAAGAAGTAAAAGACACTCTAAAAAGTTAAATTAAATTTTAAAAAAAACAAAAAAAACAATTAGAACAAAGCTAAATTAAAGAAAAAATTCAAACTCAATAAATTTAATTAAATAAAAACACCAAAATATAAAAATCCTCATTAATGAAATAAAATCATAAAACAAAAAAACTACAATCTAACAAAATTATATAAATAAATTAAATGAAACAAAAATACTAATAAAAAACGCGAATAAAATAAAACTGAAAAAAAAAACAAAACTAGATGCTCGTCATCTTTGTCAGCTGGTCTGTTCCAGTTCTCTGTGTTTTTGGGGTAAATCTCCTCCTATCTTCATCCAGTCGCCTTGGAGCGACTGTCAGCATTAAGATGAAAACTGACTAAAAGTTTGAAGCCTGTTCCGCTCCAGTCTGGTAGAAGCAGCAGTAGCGTCTCTACTATCTGTAGCCAACAGCAAGAGACAAGAGTGAAATGCACAACTGAATGGATGGAAACACACAGCTTCATTGGAAACGGTCTCCATGGAAACGTGGCTGGAGCAAAAGATTGAGGTATGTCACATGACACTAAAGCTGGACTAAGGGGTCTGATGAAGCCTTCCCCCAACCCGGACCTCAACATCACTGAAGCAGACTTCAGAGACCTGAACAAGATGCAGAAACACCCAAAGGAGATCTTTGGAACGTCCTTCAAGAAGCCTGGAGACCTGCTCCTGGAGGCTTAGGATGCATTCCCATCAGGATAATCCGCTAGACTTGGTCCGGTTGGGGATTCAGCTCAGTTGTAGGGGGGTGTATCCATGTGGACCGAGATCGTGTTCACGCTGCACTTTGGTCAAACCAGTCAAACCATTAGAATAATATCTCCCCATTCCCACCAGAGGTGGCGCTGCACTAGTATTTAGCAGAAGAGAGGACAAGACCGGCGTGAAGAAGAAAACTGTTTCCTCCACCTGCCAGTTAAACATGGAGACCAAACTATGGCTGTTTTGGGTTTTTATTGTGTCTCATGCAAGTATACTGCAGAAATCCACTGCAACAATGGACGCAGTATGAACACCAGACGAGGCAGAGGACCCTTAACGCCATCGCTATGGATTTACCCACAATGCAATGCTACGCCACATGCAGGAAGTGACTTTGTTTTGTAGTCCACTTTCTGGATTTGTTCAGCTTAAAACGGACCGAGACCTGCGTTTGTAGGCGGACCGAGTCGTTTCTTTGGTCCGATCAGAATTCGTTTGGTGCGTTCACATTTCCCCAAACGAAGCGACTTTCTGAGCAAACGGATTCAGATTTGGATTAAAAAGGCTGATGTAAATGTGTCCTAAGGGAACCTTTTATTGATGAGTGATTTTCAGACCAAACCTTCATGTTTTGGTTTGTTAGACCAGTAAAAATCTCTGGTTTTAGCTTTAAAGCTGCAGACAGAAACTTTGACACACAAGCAGGTTTTGCTTTCTGTTGGTGGGTCACAAATATCTGGAGACTCAGCAAATGAAGCATCACCTGTACGAACGTGTCTCACTGCTTACTGGTTTCCACTGCACTAATCTGTGGAGCTTGGCCAGAAGCTCATAACGGGCCGTGAGCAGTGAGACAGCAAGCGCCACTAAGAGGCGGGATTTATCTGCGAGGATACGAAGCCCAACACCAAATCACTTTACTTCATTCAGATTCCTGACATATGAGCTACAAGCCGACATACTGGCCTGCAGTCGACCTGCAGGTGAGCCAACCTGTTGAGGAAGACGCTGCTGACGTCATCGTGGCTGATGGGAGGTTTCTTGGAGCTGGCGGCCATGCGCAGCGGCCTGAGGAAGCAGTTCACCAGGATGGAGAGCTGGTGGACGTACTCCGTCTCTGCTTCCACCATGTTGAACACGATCTGGTTCCTCTTCCTCATGCTCTCAGCGTGAGGGGAGCAGATGTAGTCCTGGACGATGATCTTCCATTTCCTCCGGCACAGCCAGCCACGCATGAAGCTTTGCACCTGCACAGCCGACAGCACACTGCGTGTCCTCCCTTCTCATCCTCCCGACACCGTTCCCCTCATCATCATCATCGCGTGACTGCAGCAGCTCACCTTCTTTATCTTTTTGATATCTGGGTCTTCCTCCTCTTGGTTGTTCTGGTAAGGCAGCATCCTCTCCTTGGCTTTGTTCAGCACTGCCACCTGCCACAACAACAGCAGCAGTCTCCATGTGAACAGAGGATCAAATATTCATGAAACCACTTTAGAGGTTCAGAAAACAAAAAACTCATGGCACGATAGTGAGGAAGAGGCTCCTGTAATCACCGGAGCCCTGCCGTGCTTTCAGCCAACAGAAGCGTGCTGTCATCACGCCAGCAGCATTTGCATGTTTTCATCTACATGTGCTCCATCTGAGGGCGCACACGCTTTAAGTATGCATGCGCACACAGATGTGGAGGCACTCATGCATACCTCAGCTTTGAGCCTCTCGATCTCAGTGTCCTGGTCCTCCAGCTGAGTGCGAAGCTGATTGGCTGCGATCTTTTCTGTCTCCAGAATCTGGACCAGGTGGATGTACTTCTGCATCAGGATCTCACGCTCGATGATGATGTCAGAGTAACTAAGAGGGGCGTGGGGTAAGGGGGGGGACAGGTTGGTCATTTAACATGTTAAAAAAAAGTCCCATAAACGGGCGCTTTGAGGTGTTTCGTGCTTTCGATCCACTTCCACGTTAAAAATAGGACACACAGAAACAGCAGAAGAAGAGCTGAGAGGAATAGAGGTCGGGCGGCGAGATCAAGTCTGTGATGTAACCAGCGTGGCAGTACAGCACCAGTGTGACCTAAATGTGAACCGCTGCGAGCGCCAAGTGTCCACACACACACTCAGATGTGGTGCTCGTGTCAAATATGCGTCAGCACAAAGAAAGACACAAATTACAAACAGTTTGGTTTAAAAACACACAAACTGAGTGTTTAACAGGCTTTACTGCATCGGGAAACGGAGACGAAACTCTCCTGGTGTTACAGAGGATAACAGCGACTGGGGGGGTGGATGCAGCTCCTTTACTGGTCAGAGGTTTCAAATGTTCGGTCAGGCTCCTTTAAAGCCTCCAAAAACAAAATAATAGGAAAAAAAACATTTCCTCAAATTGTTTTAGTGTAATCTTTGATCCAGTCCAGAATGAACTGTGGTTCCCCTTCCTGAGTCGGTACCACAGACGGGGACTCATGCTAAACCGTCTGGAGAGGTCGACACTGGAACAGGCCTCTAATCTCAGGGCTGAGAGACGAGCCGAAGGATCTCATAATGCTTAATGGAATCGCGTGTGACACGACCTGAAAAGGCTCAGCTTATCAAAATGTCATCAAAAATGGCACACTGCCACATAAAAACCTTAACTCTCACTACTCAGCTGCTCCTCTCTCAACGAAGACTAAAAGCTGTTTCTGCGTCCTGCAGCAGCAAATGGAAATGAAACGTAGACAACATGTAAACATCCCACATGTAAACACCCCACATGTAAACACGTAAGACGTTTTCTGGGATGGATAAGTTGCAGTATTTTGGGCTGGACAGCTGGAACGTGACTGAGCTGAAAACACACAGCCAGCATCACTGATGGTGAAAAGAGCAAAGCAGCTACAAAACAGCTAAAATCCCAACAAAACCATGAATTAAAATAATTAAAAGCAAGATAAGTTGAAAGTTAGCGTGCAGATTTCATGCAAGAGAAAATAAATTTTAACCTGCATTTAAAAGTGTCGACATGTGGTGAGAGTTTAACCTCCTCTGGTAGTTTGTTCCACTCGCCTGCAGCATAATGGCTAAAAGCTGCTTCTCCACGTTCAGTCTGCAGTGAGACTGCTCTGACCAAACTGATTCAGAACATATGTTTGCTTATAGGCGATATACGTCTTGGTTTTACTGGACCTCAGCGCTGCATTTGATACAGTTCACCATGATATATTGCCCCAACGACTAGAGGGCTGGGGGGGGTCTCTCTGGTTCTGTACTAAATTGATTTAAAATGTGCATACAGAAAAGGAAGTACGTTGTGTTAATAGGTAACTTTACATCTGAGCAGACAAGAATCACATGTGGAGTTCCCCAAAGTTCCCACCTGGGGCCTCATCGGTTTACCATGTACATGCTCGCTCTGGTGCAGCTCATAAAAACAACAACTAGTTACCATAGTTATGCAGATGACATGCAGGTTTATATTACAATGTCACCAGAAGACAGAGTCTCTGCATAGGACCTTGGTAAATGCACTGAGGAGATTAATGACTGGATGTGCTGAACTTTCTTCAGCTTAACAAAAACAAAAGTGAGGTGATTGCTTTTGTAGTGGGTGCAGTGATGGACTCAGACCTAAGAACCATCAACCACACCAGTAATCTGGGTGTAGCGATGGACCCAGACCTAAAAACCACAAGCCAAGCCAGAAATCTGGGTGTAGCGATGGACCCAGACCTAAAAACCACAAACCAAGCCACAAATCTGGATGTAGTTATGGAATCAGACCTAAAAACCACCAACCACACCAGAAATCTTGGTGTAGCAATGGACTCTGACCTAAAAGCCACCAACATAACCAGAAATCTGGATGTAATGATGGACTGACTAAAAACCACCAACCACGCCAGAAATCTGGGTGTAGCGATGGACTCTGACCTAAAAGCCACCAACCCTGCCAGAAATCTGGGTGTAGCGATGGACTCTGACCTAAAAGCCACCAACCCTGCCAGAAATCTGGGTGTAGCGATGGACTCTGACCTAAAAGCCACCAACCCTGCCAGAAATCTGGGTGTAGCGATGGACTCTGACCTAAAAGCCACCAACCCTGCCAGAAATCTGGGTGTAGCGATGGACTCTGACCTAAAAGCCACCAACCCTGCCAGAAATCTGGGTGTAGCGATGGACTCTGACCTAAAAGCCACCAACCCTGCCAGAAATCTGGGTAGTGATTGACTTAGACCTAAAAATGTCATGTGACGGTTCCCTTCTGGTTCTCAGGCTTTCCTGTTTTTGACTCTGTTTCTCCTCCCTCTCCACCTTCAGCTGCACTTAATAAGAAGCACGCCTGTTCCTCATCACCACCATTATAAAAGCAGATCACTCCATTATGGCAGTTACCAGATTGTGATCAAATCGCTCCCAATGGGTTTCTAACTGAAGACATTTTGTGAATAAATCCTGTTACACTTTGACCTTTTGCAGCTTGAGTCCTCTCTTTTTGAAAGAAGCATGACAAAAAACCACCAACCAGCCCAGAAATCTGGGTGTAAGGATGGACTCAGACCTGAATTTTGTGTATCGTCTGCATAGCGTTGATAACTGATGACAAAGTTCTGTAATATCTGACCCAAAGGGAGCATATACCAGATGAACAAAAGAGGTCCAGGGACTGACCCTGGGGAACTCCACAAGTCAGGATAATGTAGAGGAAAGCTGTATTAAATACTACATCTGAGAATCTGGCCTGTTTGTGCACGACTGATCTGTTAATACCTTTGTATAAATACTTTTAATAGAGCAACAAAGTATGTGTAAATGTAACAAGCAGGGATAAAGTGTTAATAAAGTATTAGAAATACAATATACTTTCTCATGCGCCATTTAATTAAAAAGTAGAAACATTTGTGTGTTCTGAAAACTGCCTGCCTTGTACCTGGCCTGCTGGATGCAGTCCACCCACTCGTTGCAGTCCGACTCTTCTTCTGTCCGCAGCTCCAGAGGTTTTTGTCCATCATGGCCGAAAATGACCAGAAAGTAGTGCTGGTTCACCAAAGAAAAAAAAAAGAAAAGAAAAAAGAACGTTATCAAAAGCCTTGACAGACGTTTAGGCTTTAACTTGAGCTTCATTATAGGCTTTTTCAGTCAGTTGATGCAACATTCAACAATAAATAAAGCTGAGAAGTTTTACAGATTTCACAATATTTTCTGCTGTTTTTAACCCTTATAAGCCCAACCAAGGCAAGTCCGGGACAAGAGCCCTTTTTTAAAAAAAAACAAAAATCTGAAATCTTTATTTTGCCTTTTAACAAAATGTAATAAGAAATCAATATTCCAGAAATGTTTAGAATATAAAGTCTCATTATCATCCAAACCAGATGATGGAATAAGAAAAATGTTTAATGGATGACAAGGTGATTCTTGGTTTCAGGCATGTCCTTGAGGGCCACAGTCCTACAAGTTTTCCATGTATCCCTGCTCCAACACAGCTGACTAACTAATCAGTCATTGTGCAGAACTTGATTGGCTGTTGGATCCATTTAATGGAAGCCAGGTGTGTTGGAGCAAGGAATACATAGAAAAACTGCAAGACAGCGGCCCTCGAGGACTGACTTTGGGCACCCACGGTTCAGATGATACATATCAGTCAGGTTTGTTCTCTACGAATGAAACAGCTGATTGATCATCAGATTGCAGTTGTCCAGTGGTACCAGGTCCGGAAGCCAAAGACAGGTCAGAAAATCCTCATTTGCAGAAAATGTCCGATATGAGCTGGAATGCTTGGTCTGCAGTCATGAGAGACTGTCCCACCTACATGTCCTTTAAGACAGCTTAAAACATGGTAAAACGGTAATCTGCGGGGATGCACTGATATTGGTCCGATACTTTGTGAATATGCTCGAACTTGGTGTTCAGAAAAGTGTTCTGATACCACAGAACCTGATGAGGTGAGAAAAAAAAGAGTTGTTAAAACGATCAAGCTAAAATTAGGATATTTATCTGTGGAATTTATTTATTATTCTACCAGGAGAAGCAGACCTGCTGCAGCTTTTCAGGTTAAAAACAAATTTATGCTTTGCACTTAAATTGTTATATATGTTAATATCTGTCAGTTTAGAAAAATTAAATCAATATTTTATCTTTTCAAGTTGCTGATTTATAAAGATTCACCTGGGAACAAATTCCCTTTAGCCAGAAGAGAAGAGATGATGTACAGAAACATAACCGGACAACTCTTAAATGGTAAAAGTTACAAATAAAATTTTTAAAAAGTTTAGTCCACAGTGTTAAAACACTGAGTGTATTATATCTGATACAGTTTCTAAGACCTATTGCATCATTTTATGGTAAAAAAATTAGCTGTAAATCCTGCTCTGCCCCCTGGTGGACGCTGGTTGCACTAAAATAATTCTGACTGGACTAAAAAAGGTTCACCATGCACATTATTCTCATCTATTCTCTTGTTCAAATAAAGAGTAAAACCTTAGAAACTTGAATTTTCTGCCAGTCTTTTTTTTATTATTATTATTATTAAAATCAGGCTTGAAAGGGTTAAGATCTCCCACAAATTCATGGCGATGTTCACATAAAAGTTGTGTACTAAAAGCAAAAAATTACAAAACAGTCTGGAGAGAGAAATTAAAAGGCAACTTAATGAAAGTGAAATGACTAAAATGTACCAGCAGGGTTTGAGTCCAATCCAACCATTTTTGTCAACAGCATTTGCTGCTTTTTGCTTTTAAAACATAAATCATTCATGAATTTGATAATGAATTGTGAGAATTTGATGGGATGGTTTAACAAAAATCATGGAGAATTACATAATTATTTGATATATTTTTAAATATATGAATCCCAAATGAAGGATTTACGCCTGACTAAAAAGAATTTATATTCTAAAAACAAACAACTTCTGGCAGTCTTTTGTTGCTGCTTATTTATTTATGACCTGACAATATAGTTAGCTTTGAGGCTGCCACAGAGAGACAGCAGGCCTCGGTAGTAATGATGTAACGATAAGCGACTGAAAGACACTTGCTAGCGTGTGCTGGCTACTAACCAGAGGCTTAAGGGCTTGTTTGTGTTGTGGGGAGGGGGGTTACGGGTTTACATAACCATCAAGGCTCGCACAGCTCCTTGCTTTGCTAATGTGGCTTTCCCGGCCACAAGCCCACTTTAGACTGCAGGATAACAATGAGTGAGACAGACAGACAGGGAGAGGGAGCTTTAAGCCGACGTGCCCTGCAACCACCATCATTAGCTCCCGTCAGAAAAATCACTTCATCAGCTGCAAACATGCGAGCTCATGTTTGCAGCCGCTGTTCTTTGTCACAACAACAAGGAAAAAGCGGCGCAAGATGAACTTCAACTGGTCACTTCGTCCTGCAGGATGAAGACAATCTGGAGGACGGTCTGCAAAGTTCCTTTAATAACTCTAAAAAATACATGTTAAAGCCTTCAAAGCACTCATCTCTGGTTCATGATGTTCATTAGATAGAAGCTAATCTGTAAACAAGGCTGAAAAGCAGTAATCAGTAGCAGTGAGCTCTGGATCTCCGGGCCCCGAGGCAGCAGAAACAGACACGACTGTGTCACCGATAGCTAAGAAACACTGACAGATATCACCACATCCTTCAGTCAGAGAGAGGAAGGGGACAAGCCATGACTTTCTCTGGACCAGACTCACTCAAACTGAAGCAAAAACTATCCTCTAGTCTGTCCAATCAGAACCTAGGACTGTCCTCCCCAGCGTCTTCCAGCTAACAAGCCGCCCAGACTGCGACGGTGAGGAAGCATGATACAGACTGAACTGTACCTAGAGCAAAGCGTGTGTCAGCCAGACGTTTGCTGTCTCATCTAAACAGAACTTTGTGTAGACAACAAACTTTTCTGAATAAAACAAAACGAAAGTTGCACTTTTCTCCAACGCTAAAGGGTTAAAGTGCAGAACCTGCTCCCAGTTGTCATGTCGCTGGTTCGCAGGTCCCATCACATCTCCACATCACAAACCAACATCGTCATATTTTCCTCTAAGGATGGACGACATCGACATCTTTCTCATCAATACCATACCACTACTTTATGATATGATTATGATTAAACTTAACACATAACTCATCTTTATTTAATGGAAATACATATATTTATAATAGTTGTTTGATAAATAGAAGCAATAACCTGCATTAAATCAGTGAAATATCAAAATAAAACCTCATGACATCTGATAGGCTGCCATGATCATGTGACACTGAAGGAAACATTGTTTTTGTGCTTCACACACAATTCTAGTGCCTAAAAGTCAGAAGTACACAGTAAAAGTACAGAATCAGATATATTTATTGGCAGATAGACTCCAGAGTATCGATCCGCCCATCGCCATGTCTGTCTTTAACACCACACACTCATTTGCTGCTTTTTCTCTCAGGATAAAACACACTAAAAGGTTTCTGCTACATTTACATCAGTTTTAGATCAGCGTGATGTTTTCTACACATAAGCCTCGCATCTACGTCAGCGCATCCATCTTCTGCCAATAATCCAGGGTCGGGTTGCAGGGGCAGCAGCCTAAGCAGGGAAGCCCAGACTTCCCTCTCCCCAGCCACATTTGCCAACTCTGCGGGGGGGGGGGGATCCCGAGGCGTTCCCAGGCCAGCCGAGAGATATAATCCCTCCAGCGTGTCCTGGGTCTTCCCCGGGGTCTCCTTCCAGAGGGACGTGCCTGGAACACCTCACCAGGGAGGTCCAGGAGGCATCCTGACCAGATGCCCGAGCCACCTCAACTGGTTCCTCTCGATGCGGAGGAGCAGCGGCTCTACTCTGATCTCCTCCCGGATGACCGAGCTCCTCACCCTATCTCTAAGGGAGAGCCCGGCCACCCTGCGGAGGAAACTCATTTCAGCCGCCTGTATACGAGATCTAGTTCTTTCGGTCACGACCCACAGCTCATGACCATAGCTGAGGGTAGGAACGTAGATCGACTGGTAAATGGAGAGCTTCGCCTTCTGGCTCAGCTCCTTCTTCACCACGACAGACCGGCGCAGAGTCCACATTACTGCAGACGCCGCACCGATCTGTCTGTCGATCTCACGCTCCATCCTTCCCTCACTCGTGATCAAGACCCCGAGATATTTAAACTCCTCCACTTGAGGCAGGACCTCACTCCCGACCCGGAGAGGGCAATCCACCCTATTCCGGCTGAGGATCATGGTCTCAGATTTGGAGTCTTCTACGTCAGTCTTCCTCATATATTTAACATTACTTATTCATTGTTTGTCATAAAATGTGTTGGGTGTTCTTCATTGCCTATACGAAGGCTACAACATCCGCGTTTCATTGTTATTGTTTTTACTACTTCACGGCTCTAATTCTTGATTTCATGCTCCACTTTTCTGTTGCTCTCTGAAAACACACACAAAAAAGTCTCTTTCTGGATGAATACGTCTCAGGTGGTTTTCTCCAAAGAAAGACAGTTAAGGAATGAGAGCTTAAAGGAAGTCTTAAAACCACTGCTGAGCTGCAGAACATCTTGTTCACTTTGCATCTTCTCGCTAAAAACCAAATGCATCTGCAATAATCTTCCACAACATGCACACTGCAGACCATTCATATGCAGTTTCAAGCAATGAAGCATCCAGTTCTCTGAGGAAAACACAGGTTAAGTCACGCAATGATGCATAAACAAGCACAAAGAAGCGTCTGCACGACATGAGATGTGCACGTTGCCATGGTGTTAAAGCATCGCTGCTGGCTTGCAGTGCGGACCAAGAGAAATGAGGACAGCTGGGTTTCTTATTTGGGTGCATCCGCTGCACTCAGCGTACAGTAAGAGGAACGCTACAAATAGCACAGGTAGCGACAGTGTGTAGCAGAGGTCATTGTGTAGTTGTGTTGACTTGGTATTCAGACAGTCACTGCAGGCAAAAGGACCGGTGTGGAAGCTATTCTTCGTCAAATGCAGCAGCATCCAGAGCAACAAAGTCCAGAGCAGCAGCGGCGGCGTCCAGAGCACCAGCAACGTCTAGAGCAGCAGCAACGTCTAGAGCAGCGGCGGCGTCCAGAGCAGCGGCGGCGTCCAGAGCAGCGGCAACGTCTAGAGCAGCAGTGGTGGCGTCTAGAGCAGCAGTGGTGGCGTCTAGAGCAGCAGTGGCGTCTAGAGCAGCAGCAACGTCTATAGCAGCGGCGTCTATAGCAGCGGCGTCTATAGCAGCGGCGGCGTCTAGAGCAGCAGCGGCGTCTAGAGCAGCAGTGGTGGCGTCTAGAGCAGCAGCGGCGTCTAGAGCAGCAGTGGTAGCGTCTAGAGCAGCAGCAACGTCTATAGCAGCAGCGTCTATAGCAGCGGCGTCTATAGCAGCGGCAGCGTCCAGAGCAGCGGCGTCTAGAGCAGCGGCGTCTAGAGCAGCGGCGTCTAGAGCGGCGGCGTCTAGAGCAGCGGCGGCGTCTAGAGCAGCGGCGTCTAGAGCAGCGGCGGCGTCTATAGCAGCGGCGTCTATAGCAGCGGCGTCTAGAGCAGCGGCGTCTAGAGCAGCGGCGTCCAGAGCAGCGGCGGCGTCTAGAGCAGCAACATCTAGAACAGCGGCATCCAGAGCAGCAGCGGCGTCCAGAGCAGCGGCGGCGTCTAGAGCAGCAGCGGCGTCCAGAGCAGCAGCGGCGTCTGGAGCAGCAACATCTAGAACAGCGGCATCCAGAGCAGCAGTGGCGGCGTCCAGAGCAGCAGCAACGTCTAGAGCAGCAGCAGCGTCTAGATCAGCGGCGTCCAGAGCAGCGGCAGCGTCTAGAGCAGCAGCGGCGTCCAGAGCAGCAGCGGCGTCCAGAGCAGCGGCGGCGTCCAGAGCAGCAGCGGCGTCCAGAGCAGCAGCGGCGTCCAGAGCAGCAGCGGCGTCTAGAGCAGCGGCGTCCAGAGCAGCAGCGGCGTCCAGAGCAGCAGCGGCGTCCAGAGCAGCAGCGGCGGTGTCTAGAGCAGCAGTGGCGTCTAGAGCAGCAGCGGCGTCTAGAGCAGCAGTGGCGTCTAGAGCAGCAGTGCATGTCAGACACAAACTCAGCTTGTTAACATCATGATTCTTAGTGGTTCACTGCCGACCGACATGGAGCAGTTACCAGCACGACCCTTCTGTGAGGGTGTACATGAGAAAATAAGAGTTAAAATTAATCTGTAAATATGTCAAATAAATAAAAAATATTACTCATTATTGTGAAGTTGATAAATATTTAAAATAGAAATATCATGTATATAATAAAATATTCAATTAAATTTTTAAGTCGAACAATTTCAGGGTAATATTCTGAATAAAAAAGGTTAATTTTATACAATTATAATTTATCAAAACCTAAATGAACGAAATAATAAATGTATTCTAATCAAATAAAATGAAAATATCAAATGAAATTTACAAAAAAAGATAAATGAAATCTTCAGGTATTTCATCATGTTAGCTAGTATGAAGGTTCCTCACATGTAAACATCCTGATGAACTAAAAATTAAAATGTTAAAATTAAAATTTAAAATGTGGAGATTTAAATGTTTTTCAGTAATTATGCTAAGTTGAGCTGTATGTAGCTCAGGAACTAAAACTGGCACCTCTGGTTTAGGAGGTACTGGTCTGAGAAGTTACTCTGCAGGGGGTTCAATCCTAAAAAAGCTTCTTGACCCGACATGAAGTTCGTTAAGCCCCCCAGGAGCAGGAGCGTTGGCCTGGTCAGGCGGCTGACGTCTCCAGCTCACTTTGGGAGAATTTGAACTGAAATCACATCTGGAACAAGAAAAGCTGACCAGTCAGAGTCAGAAGGCCAAAAAGCGTCCATCTGAGAACTAAAACACAACTCAGAAACACGAGGAGGAGCGTCTGGGTCATCCAACGGTTTGTGGTCTTTCTACTTGTCATGTGGCGGTTTGTTAAAGACGACGGCTGTAAATAAAATGACAGTAAAAGCCATTCCTGCATTATTTTTTACACCAGCTGGCACACCAAGTGACATTTTTCAGCATGTTAAAGGACTGCAGCGCGTCAAGCTCCACCCCTTTGGGTCAGATTGGTTAGATTGGTACCCAAACGGAAGGATCCCAAAAAAGTGGGTCGGGTCTGGACAGATATTGGGTTTACCCATCCCATTTCGGCCCACCCTGCTCCAACACTCCCACGTTGATGGAAACAAGAAGACCCACAAGAAAGGTGGTTGACACGCAGCATTCTGTTGGTTTTGATTGGTCGAAAGAGTCATGACTTCCTGTGCAACTCTTCATTAATCTACCACGGATTTTGTTGATTAAAACCCCATCCAAGAAGAAAGACCACCATTCTCCTTTCTGTCTGGGTCGCGTTCTTCGCTGCTAGCTGACACCAAACACTATCCAGTCAACATGAACCCTGCCGGGTAAGGGTGCAGCTGGGTGTGGAAACGCACCAGAGATCCTGATTTACCGTCCTGGATTGGCTGGTGGAAACAGGACTTTAGATGTTTAGACTGCAGCTAAAAAGCTTGACTGCATGTTAGATGTTAAGGCTCAGTTATCCTTTTTTATTGAGCTTTTTTAACAGGTATGAAATGCACTTTGAAGCATCTGTGAGCCTCCAAATCGATTCCTAGCCATGTGAAAGGTCTTATTTAAAGGCTAAATTATCCTGTTACTCAGCTTAAAATGGCTTTTTGTTACAAATCTTAACTTTTAGAAGTGACTACTTAATATGTTTGTGCTGCCAATCATCTTTACAAACTTAAACTCATCTCTTTTATGAAAGTGGAACTATTATGTGCATTTCAGGCTAATTTATTTTTATTTCTGAGACCAGAAGGGCTGGAATTGATCGAGTTATTGTCACAAATTGCTTTATTTACTTCAGACCAAAACGAGTGGATTGAGATTCTTCCACATTAAGCCCCGCCTCCCGCCACTGCACTACATCGAGAGCGCGCACCGCAACTGTTTTCGCCGTCATTGTAACGTCTCATAAACAGAAGGATTAGGCTAATATGAACTCAATAAAAAAACCAAAATACAATGTCAACACATAGCATACAGCCCTACATGTTGGAACCTGAATCAGAGCCTGAAAACAAAGTGGAAAACAGCAACCCACAGCAACGAATGCAGCAGGATGTCTCTCTTTGGTAAACTCACCAGCCATCGTTGGAAATAACTTTATCCCACGTTTTCCACCCGCCTGATGTATTTGTACATGCCCTTGTTAACCAGTAGAAGGTAACCAATCACTGAACCTTATCCCCCGGGACGTCACAAGGATTTCCAAGTAGAAAAAACTCTCTAAAACGACGCGTTTTTCGTCGCCATTGAAACCGAACGGAGAGAGTGCTGGAACTCAAACTCAAACATGCGTTTAGGTGATAAAAAACAGTGTTGTTCACATGTCTGATGAGGATTCAACACTGTAACACTGTAGAAAGCTCAGAAAACTCCAAATACCATCATAGGACCTCTTTAAATTAGTGATTCTTTCATCCATTAAAAGTTTTTCTAAAAGGGAGGTTTCTCTTGGGATGAGCCCATGGAGGGAGGATGAGGGAAGTGGTGCGTCAGTAGTAGCAGAGTCTTTCAGCTCCATCAACTGGGCTGCACTGCAAAGTTTCTCTGTACTGAAGTCATTAAAAACGTCCTGCAGATTTAACATACGTGTTTTTTTGTTGGGTTTCTATCTGGAATATGCAAGTTACACCAGACTGATCACATGGTCATCAGACTACCGGAAAAAGCCGCACACGCAGGCGACTGCATGAATAAGGACGTTATCATAGTGGACATCAAAAGAACCGAGTCATCTGTTACATCAGAGCTTTGATGTTCTCTGATGCTTTGTCGGACTTTAATGTTGCTCCATCAAAAAAACCTCCATGTCAGAGTCGCACAGCAGCCTTCATCAGGCAAACATCAAACAATGGCCGTTGTTCTCAAGAAGCCTGTTAATGTTAGTTTGAGCCCGCTCCATGTCCGGGCATCGACCCTGTGACACCAAAGCTGGATTATCCAATGGATATTATGGGCATGGGCCCAGGGACCCACACCCACTTAGGGCCCATAAGGAGCAAACACATAGACTGTATATAAAAAGATGGACGGAGCCTCCGTGACATCACCCGTAGGTTTCTGAAGAGCTGAATTGAAGCTCGGTGGGCGGTTCCTACCATCGCCATCTTGGCAGGGGCACGCGTGTCGTCTCGCACAGAAAATACAAATATGGGCAAAGAGGTTGAGCTGAGAGGGGGGCTGTGAGCGTCATGGTGGATGATTGACAGCGAGCGAACTCCAAGCTTTCTGTAGCTAAGAGCTAACCGAGCTAACCTGGAGATAACAGGAGATAACCAGCTAACGGAGGTAAGCGGGCGAAAGCTAAGTCATCCCGTTAGCTGGCTAAAAACCGCGGTTGTTCTACGTTCTTCCTTCTTGAAGCGGGAGATCGGGTACCTGTCAATCAAAAGGACGCCACTAAATTTGCCAAACTTCGCGGTTAAATTACTCTTAAACGAGCAAGTTAGAAAAAAATTCACTCCCCCCACAGTTGTCATGAAGGTAAACCTGACCTTTTAAACCTAAAATGGATTTTTGAACCAGGCTGTAAACATGTTTATTTCTGCTGTGAAGTTGGTCTTTTTAACATGGGAGTCTATGGGGATTTGCAGCCCCTAGTGGATGAAGGGAGAACTGCAGTTTTATGCACTTCTGCGTCACTTTTAACCGCCGGAGGTTGTCGCTTAGTCAAAACAGAAATAAACTGAACTCAGCACGAACCACTACTGCTTATGTTATTCTTACACTAATACTTGCAGCCTGGGGAACGACTCAGTTGATGTTTTACTTCATATTGTAAGTGTATAGCAGAGCATGTCAGCAGCCCGAGGCTGAGAACATTGTTTTCTTCTTTTTCCAGCCGATAACCAGACAACACACCTCAGTTTCACTTTGTAGCAGTGTCAAATGTCAGCAACTACATCTAAACACAATTTAAACAAACACAGTGGTTAATTCAGCAAATAAAAAACAAGAAGACATCAGAGGAAGAGAAGAAACAAGGATAAAATAACAGAAAAAATTAGGCAACATACTGACTTTTACCCACTGGAGAGATCTCAGAGTAGAGACAGGATGTAAAATGGTTGCTGGTTCATTTGTCGTTGGAAGGCTGCTCACTGAGAAAAGTTCAGCTGTGCTTCTTTAAGGAGAAGAATCTGTTTAAGCCACGAGTTTTACCCTTTAGTCCATCACATGGACTAACAGATGTTAAACAGATGTTAAAAACGCTGCGACTTCCAGTTTGTAAGCCTTTTCAGATTGACGGCTAGGAATTATGTTTCTCTAAATGTTCCCTCAACTTTTCCTCTTCAGTCCACAAATGTGACTTGATTATTTCATTGACTAAAGATAAATATTCTATTATTTTTATAAACAACAGAGTCTATGGTTCTCAGCTGAAGAAAGGACTGAGTGTTTGGAACATGAGACCGTAAGTGGATGTGATTAACTATTCCGGGATCGACTGGAGCCTCATTAGCAGCAGTTTTCTGGGTTATCTGTATTCCCAGTGACCCTCATCTGTGTTCACTTGGAAGTGATCAAAATAATGGCATTTCCGACACAAGCAGCCGAAAGAAGATTCCTCCAGAAGGTTCAGACATGACAGATCTGGTGAGGAGCTACCACATCTTCAGGGAAGCTGGCATACAGCTCTTTAAAGGAAGGAGTCAGCAGATGTGATTTGTGCACCAGAATCGCTCCAACTAGGCCTTTCTGGGCCCATCTTATTGAGAAGAGACTCCAGACAGATCCAGGACTCACTGGCGGGACTTTATATCCATTATGGACTGGAAACAACTGGGAATACCTCAAGAAAATCTGGATGGTGTTTGGATCTCCCACCTGAACCAGCTGCTTCTGCGACCAGACAACAGAAACTTTAAAATGCCAACAAACGGTGAAGACAGCAAGCGTCCAGTCAACCAGCATGTTTTCATAACTCCGTAAAGCCGGAGAAGGACTCTGAGCCAAGCTGCAACTGTTCAGAGGCAGCTACATCAGAGGGTGCTCCCAGATTATGTTTGATTAATCTGCAGCATGGCTGAGTACAACTGCCCCCCAACCCCCCGCTGGCCCCGCTGGCCAGTGGCCACAGTAATGCACGATACCCGAGTGCACTTACATCATCAGCTACAGCAAAGAATTGACTCCAAATCTAACTGGTGCCGATCCGCCACGACGTTCTGGACCATTGCATGAGCATGTGGTGCAGAAAGCAGCAGGTTTTCTTTCAGACAGACGCTGAACCTCAACATCCTGCAGCTCATTTCAGTCAGAATCGCCGTACAAACAAAGCGGCGAGTGTTTAAACCCGGACATTTGTCCCCATAAAGCCCCACCTGGGGAAGCATGATGTAGGAATAAATATGAGGACTCAAAGAGCAGAAAACATTTACTGCTGCATGAACCTTCACAGATGTTGAGCTTTAATGCAGAGATTCCATCCCGTTCTTGTCTCAACACATTTATTCTGAGCATGTTTACATGTCCCAGCAAAACCAGGCGTGTAAACATGTCAGTCCAAGCCAAATCAAAGTCTTAAAACTGTACTGACACGCATGGATAATGTGGCTTCAATGAGCTCTGCAGAAGCGCCAGCGTTTCTAAATTCAACCAAACTCCCAAATAAAGCAGATCTTTCACATCTGTTTTCCTGCCAGACAGCAAAGCATGTCAGAAAATGTGACTGAAAAGCCTTTTATCGAGACTGCCAGTGAACGCACCACTGAATGAGGCTAAAAGTTCAGCCGTTAACTCGACAACCTCGCCTACAAGGGTAGAAGCAACATTTCAGAAACTATCCAATTGCTGAAGCAACAGATATTAAAGAGCCTTGCTGGGATATCAGAGGAATAAAAAGGTTTTAATGTTGGGAAATTTAACACATTTAGCGCAATGATTAATTTCAAGCTGCAGTTCTGAAGCAGATTGAGTCCTTTTAACCACAATGTCTTTCTTTACATGTGGAACGAAGTGATAATTAATAAAAAGTGCTCAAAGTTGATCAGTCCTTCAACATGACTGTTACAGAGTACAAAGCTTTTTTAAAGTAGAACTATTATGTGCATTTCAGGCTAATTTATTTTTATTTCTGAGACCAGAAGGGCTGGGATTGATTGAGTTATTGTCACAAATCTCTTTATTTACTTCAGACCGACCCTCTCCGTAGGCTGTCAGATCAGCCTGTGGGCAAAACGAGTGGATTGAGACTCTTCCGCATTAAGCCCCGCCTCCCACCACTGCACTACATCGGGAGCGCGCACCGCACCTGCTTTCGCCGTCATAAACAGAAGGATTAGGCTAATATGAACTCAATAAAAAAACAAAATACAATGTCAACACATAGCATACAGCCCTACATGTTGGAACCTGAATCAGAGCCTGAAAACGAAGTGGAAAACAGCAACCCACAGCAACGAATGCAGCAGGATGTCTCTCTTTGGTAAACTCACCAGCCATCGTTGGAAATAACTTTATCCCACGTTTTCCACCCGCCTGATGTATTTGTACATGCCCTTGTTAACCAGTAGAAGGTAACCAATCACCCAACCTTATCCCCCGGGACGTCACAAGGATTTCCACGTAGAAAAAACTCTCTAAAACGACGCGTTTTTCGTCGCCATGGAAACCGAACAGAGAGAGTGCTGGAACTCAAACTCAAACTCAAACATGCGTTTAGGTGATAAAAAAAACAGTGTCGTTCACATGTCTGATGAGGATTCAACACTGTAACACTGTAGAAAGCTCAGAAAACTCCAAATACCATCATAGGACCTCTTTAAATTAGTGATTCTTTCATCCATTAAAAGTTTTTCTAAAAAAAGTGACGGGGAGGACGCAGGTAAGTGACGTAATGCTGTAGGTAAGTAGTGAGGTTGAGACGGCGGAGTCCCACTAGGCAAACGTAAACTATTCATTCATTCATTTATTAATGTGTGCGTTTTGCCAAATTAATCTGAAATTAATTTGAACATTCTCCTAAGTAGGTAAATAGTGTCCCTTTAAGGTGCATTCTGGAGCACAACGAGGAGGATTTGGCCAGCCTGACGGACTTCATAGATCAGTGTTTCGACAGAGTTGTCATGGGGAAGCCAAAGCAAACATCGACCCCAGCCGCATCATCTCAGGCTAAAAGACAGCGGAATGAGGATTCATCCGGAGCCATTTCGTCGCCGGGGAACGACACGACCGATGTTCTTATTTCTATCGATAAAAAGCTCAGTAGTTTCGATGCGCGCTTGAGCCTGGTGGAGATTCTCCACAAAGAGTTTCAGGCCTTGCGGGAATCACTGGAATTCAGCCAGAAGCAAGTGGAAACACTGGCCACAGAAAACGCGGTCCTCAGAGAGTCGGTTAAATCCCTCACCGAGGGATTGACCAGAGTCTCCGAGGAGAACAAGAAGATGAAGGAAGCGGTGCTGGATCTGCAAGCCAGAAGCATGAGGGACAACTTGGTGTTTGCAGGGATTCCAGAACAAGCAGATGAGGACCCCGAGACCACAGTCAAAAACTTCATCCTGACTCATCTAAAGCTCCCGGAAGAAACGGTGGGGAAAATCGCCTTTCACCGAGTTCACCGTCTGGGCGGAAGGAAACCCGGAGCCGGCCGGCCACAGCCCATCGTAGCCAAGTTTGTTAACTACACACAAAAGGAGCAGGTGAAGAGTCAGGGCCGTGAACTTCGGGGCCTTCATTATGCAGTTAATGACCAGTTTCCAAGAGAGATCCTGGATCGGCGGAGAGTTTTGTTCCCTATCAGGAGAAAATCCATCGCCGAAGGAGCTCACGCTGTCATCGCCGTGGATAAATTATTTATCAATGGACAGTTGTACCGCGACCCAAACATCACTACGTGGCTCTACTGACTTGTTGGTATGTTCCTTAATAATCTTAAATCTTAAATAAGTTATGCCATATTTGTAATACTGTGGTTTCAGAATAATTATCAGTATTTTCTCCACCCGTCTCTGCTACACCGTTCTCGTCACGGATGTTTCTTTTACATTATTTTCTTCCTTTGGCACGGTCACTTTTTTCTCTTTTCACTTTTCTTTGTTTGAACCCTTTCACTTTTATCAGTAATGTCACCTACTTCTCTATTTATATGTTTCATGGCGCACGCACAAGATTAAACATCGGACACAACGTTATGCATGATTCACACATACACTCACAGTTCAGTATGAGGAAAGCACACATAGAGACACTTAACGCGCAGATCCAGGTACCGCACACAGCTGACAGGCGCACAAGCAGCGGGTTACACACAGACACACGCTGTGGTAATATGCACATAACCTCCATCTCTGCTGGTTTATGGATACACTGAGGTTTGTAATATGCAGATAGTCTTCGTTTTTGTTGGTTTATGGATGCACTGAGGTTTGTCTCTTGGAATGTGCGTGGAGCTGGTACAAGAGAGAAGAGGTTAAAAATTCTTAATCGGATGCGTGAAATGAAGGCAGACATCGTTCTCCTGCAGGAGACTCATTTATCTAATTCAACAATAAATCTTTCAACGGACCAGTTTCCACATGTTTACTCAGCTTGCTATAATTCCAGACAAAGAGGAGTAGCCACTCTTATTAATAAAAGTTTAAAATTTGACATTGATCAAACAATCACAGATCCAGAAGGCAGATTTTTAATAGTTACATTATCTATTCAAAATGTTAAGTTAACTATTGCAAACGTTTATGGCCCAAATGTTGATGACTCCTCCTTTTTTCACTCCCTCTTTACTTCGCTCTATGATCACTTAGATAACACAATCATTGTAGCAGGGGACTTAAATGTTATTCTTGACAAATACAGTTCATCAGGGAAGTATCGAGGTTGGAAATCAGCTGAAACGGTTAAACAGTACATGAAGGATTTTGGTCTTTGCGATGCATGGCGTTCTCATCACCCGACACTGAGAGAATACACTTTCTTCTCTTCAGTTCACCATACCTATTCTAGACTAGACTACTTCCTAATCAGCAGTTCACTCATGAGGGACATATCAGAGATAAAGATCCATCCCATAATCATCAGTGATCATGCACCTGTATCATTAACCCTTAGAAGTAAAAACTGTAAGCCAGCCACTAGAAACTGGAGATTTAATACATCATTACTTACAGATTCTGAGTTTATCAGTTACTTTAAAAGAGAATGGTCCTCATATCTAGAAAACAATAACAGACCAGAAACTTCAGCGTGTGTTCTGTGGGAAGCAGGAAAAGCAGTAATGAGAGGGAAAATAATATCCTTCTCTTCCCATAAGAAAAAGAAGGAAACTTTGAGAACATCAGAATTAGAACTCAGAATTAAATCACTAGAGGAAGCTTACCATGTCTCCCCAGAAGAACACACACTGAATGATATTAGAAAAGCCAAATTAGAACTTAATGAAATAATAGATAAAAGAACACAATTCATGGTGCAAAGACTTCGATTGGACAATTTTGAACATGGTAACAAATCTGGAAAGTTCCTGGCTAACCAACTAAAGGCAAATAAGGAGAAAACAACAATTTCCTCTATAAAAGATTCAGAAGGAAATATCAGCCATGATCCTGACATGATAAACAATACTTTCAAAGAATTTTACAAAGCATTATATTCATCACAAATAAATCCAACAGATGAGAATATTAACCAATTTCTTAGCAGCATCAATCTTCCTAAAATAAATCAGGAAAATAAAATGGCTCTAGATTCACCTATTTCAGTTCATGAGCTCCATGAAGCTCTCCACCGTATGCCAAATAATAAAGCACCGGGTCCAGATGGTTATCCAGCTGAATTCTACAAAGAATTCTGGACCACACTGGCTCCAACCTTTTACAGCATGGTATTAGAAATAAAGGAAAAGCAAAAAATACCCTCCAATATGAACTTGGCGAATATTTCAGTCCTATTAAAACCAGGAAAGGACCCTACACTCCCATCCAGTTACCGTCCAATTTCATTAATAAACGTAGATCTCAAAATAATCAGCAAAGCTCTAGCCAGAAGGATAGAGAAAATAACCCCTTCCATTATTCACCCTGATCAAACAGGCTTTATAAAAGGTAGACATTCCTACACTAACATGCACAGATTAATTAACATAATAGATTATTCAACTCTACACAATCTGAAGTCCACAGTTATATCTTTAGATGCAGAAAAAGCATTTGACCGTGTAAACTGGAAACTTTTATTTGCAACTTTAAAAGAATTTGGGTTTGGGTCATCATTTATTGACTGGATAAAAATATTATACAACAACCCAAATGCATGTGTGAAGACTAATGACAAAACTTCTCCAAACTTCTGCTTACAGAGAGGCACCAGACAGGGCTGCCCACTTTCTCCATCACTCTTTGCCATTTTTATTGAACCTCTGGCAGCTGCCATAAGACAAAACCCAGAAATCAAAGGAATTCAAGCTAAAAATATTGAACATAAAATTAGTCTTTACGCAGATGACATTTTACTTTTCCTTAACAACTCACAAACAACACTTTCTCAAACAATCACACTAATTAATACATTCTCTTCAATATCAGACTATTCTATTAACTGGTTAAAGACTACAGCAATGCCCATTAACTGTGACTTTAAAAACATATCTAACACCACTATACAGTCAGGAAATATTAGTTATTTAGGTATAATAATCTCTCCCAGACTAACCGAACTAATAAAGTTAAATCATGATCAGCTAATAAAAACAGTAGAGGATGACCTCTCAAGGTGGAACCGCTTGCCCATATCACTTATGGGGAGGGTTTCCACTGTTAAAATGATGGTTTTACCAAAAGGTAATTACCTTTTCTCAATGGTTCCCATCAGACCATCCTCCACTTGGTTTAAATCACTAGACTCCCACATATCCAGATTTCTCTGGAAAAACAAGCCATCCCGCATTAGTCTAAAAACTTTACAACAGACCAAAGACAGAGGTGGGTTGGACCTGCCAAATTTTAATCAATATTTCTTATGTAATAGGCTGCAATGCATCTCCAAGTGGCTTAATCCAAGTTCTTTGGATGAGCCATGGCTGGATGTTGAGCAAGCATTGTGTGAGGATTTAGTCATCTCTGATTTACCATTCATCAGCTCAACTGTCAAGTCATATAAGTGTTTTAAAAGCATTAACATCAGCTCCAGTTTAACGGCTTGGTGGGAATTCCTGAAAGTAACCAAGTCTGCGCTTATTCCATGTAAGCTCACACCCATCTGGAACAATCCTGACTTCCTGCAAAACAAAAAGATGATAAACTTCCCTCGGTGGAAGAATAAAGGAGTAAAGCAGTTAGAACATATAGTAGAAAATGGAAACTTTCTGCCATTTGATGCAATTTCTTCACGGTATGAATTCAGCAGCACCAAATTCTTAGAATACCACCAACTTAAATCTATCATAAGTAAGAAATACACCACTGATCAACTAAACTTACAGTTACCTATAAGGGTTGCAGAATTCCTAAAGCTTAAGGCCCCAAAGCTACTATCCAAAATATACAGATTACTATTGAAGCTAGAAGATTCCATCTCTCTCCCAACTTCTAAATGGGAAGCAGACTTATCCAGCAACTTCAATCAAAATGAATGGTCACAAATCTGCTTAAACACATTCAAAATGACTAAGAATTCAAGCATGCAATTAATACAATTCAAAATTCTACACAGAACTCATTATACGGGACACAGGATGTTCAAGATGGGTCTGTTACACTCACATATCTGTTCACACTGTATTGACAACATGATTGACAGCTACTACCATGCCTTATGGTCTTGTCCACCTGTCCAGAGATTCTGGCTCCAGGTATGTAAAGATCTGTCAGACTGGTTTAAATGTAATATCCCTGCAAACCCCAAACTGTGCCTATTGAGTCACTTAGGTGAAAATAACATAGGGTTTAATTTAGCAAAACCAATCCTCAGCAGCCTGTGCATTGCAAAGAAAACTATCCTTGTGAACTGGAAAAGCAAACAGAATCTGTGTATCCAGCAGTTTAGAAATCTGTTATTAGATTACATCAGCATGGAAATGATGTCTGCCTCCTCAAAGGAATTTCACTCTCTCTGGTCTCCTGTGATCAGCTCCATCACTTAGTGTAGGGGGGGGATGTGACCTCATCCCGCTCGGGGCTGGGGACTGGCTGGGTGGCTCAGGTGGCTATGGGTCTGGGGTGGACCCCTGGACGGGGATCTTGGCTGCTTCATTACTGGGGGGGCTAGGTTTCCAGACCTGGCGGGAGGCCTTGGGTTGATCAATGGTTGGAGTTGCCTTTTGGCGGTGGGGCGAGGTCGCTGGCGGGGGCTGGATCGGCGGGTATTGGCTCCGTGACGGGTGGCCGTGCCGCTGTGGGGTGGGCGGGGTGCGGGTCCTGGGCTCCGGTGCCCGGGGCTGTCCCCTGCTTCTCGGGGATGGGGGGTCGGCCCTGCCGTGGGGGGGTTGGGCTGACCTGGACCTGCCGCTGCAGTGGGGGCGGGTCCGTGCCCTGGTGCCCGGCAGAGGGACCCGGGCCCAAGATAGTTGAGGATGGGGGGGTGCCTGTGTATATATGGGGTGTGTATGGAGGAGTGTAGTGGTACATGAATGTATGGGGGGTAGGGGTGCGTGTATGTGGGAGTGTGTTGAGGCATGTATGTGTGGGGGTGTACGTATGAGGGAGTGCGGTGGTGTATATGCGGGGTGTGTATAGAGGATTGTAGCGGTACATGAAGGTATAGGGGGTGAGGGGTGTTGGGGTGGAGGTTTAGGGGACTGTGATAGTACATGAGTGTGTGGGGTGTAGGAAGTGTGTGGTGGTTTATATGTGGGGGGTTTATGGGGAGTGTAGTGGAGCATGAGTTTGTGGGGGGTAGGGTAGTTGTTGTTTTTTTCTCTCCCTTTTCTCTCCCTTTATCTCTTTCCCTTTTCTTATGAGGTGTTTCTTCTCCTTTCTCTTTCTGTCTTTTGTCTGTCCTCTCTGGTCCAGCAGTACAAACTCTACAATTCAAACAACAATACAAAATAAACATAGAAATAAAATAAAAAATCAGAAAGTCAAGGGGATCATTATATCTATAAAGCTTCCCTTGGCAGAGAAAATTTGCTCAGCAGAACACAGCATCCAGACCATCATTCTGCTTGCCTAAATGCTGGACAAGACAAAAAAAAAAAAACAAAAAAAAAAACAAAAAAAAAAAACTCCAAACACCATCATAGGAACCCTTTAAGCTGAATCGATAAATTCTGGAGTTTGTTTGTCATAAGGTTCATTTCTGCTTCCTTACGTGCGTAAATGTTCATTTCAAAGTTGCAATACTTCACGTCCTTATAGTTCCATCTTTCATCTTTTCTGTCTTTTACTGTGCTGTGGTTGATTCAGTTCATCCACTAGTGGGCAGCGCTGAGGTCAGAGTTCACCTCTTTTAGTGGGTTGCTAGCATTAACGCGTCGCTATGAAAGTAGTTTACAACCGTTGAAAAACACTGGAAGACAAAATAAAACGGAAGATTTTTGCTGTTTTCAACTTCTTCTGTTTCTTCTTTAGGTGCTTTTTATATTTCTACATCGTCTCCTTTCTGTTGCTCTTCTCTGGTTTGTTCCTTGCACTTGGTGTGTCAGTCATACAACTCAACACTTCCTAGCTAACCCCGACACGGCACATCGACAAAACTGTCCATCCGTTTGTGCATAAATGGGCCTTTAAAGACAAACTACAGAATTTTCTGACCCTAAAACTCTGCATTTTAGACTCATATGACCTCCATTATGTGCCTCTCTGGAGCCGTCGCTACCCTGTAGTATCCTGAGGCTACAATAACGTCACTATACAACTTCTTCATGGTTGACATTGCAGTTTCCGCATCACATGCTAGCAAACGGATATGAACACACCTGCCATTTTGAACACATATTGTGACTTATATAGCAAAGAAGTGCAAAAAGACTTTGATAAAAGAGAAAGAGAGGGAGGGATGGAGCAAAAGATGTGACAGGAATTATAAGACTGGCTGGAGAGATCTCACCGTACAGTGTTACAGCCCATGGCCTGTCATCTAGCTGATCATCATTCAGACCATCATCACCTGGGTGACTGGATACACCTGGTTTTCTTCCTGGCACCGCCCTCAGACTGATGTGCTGGATGCTGATTGGTTGTCCACACACCCACCTACCCTTGATTGGCCGGGCCTTCTTCTGAGCACCAGAATAAAGGCGGCCAACGACCTTCGTTCAGGGCAGCTGTTTGGTTGAGCCTTGGTGCCACAGCTTGCCACTCATTCTGTCAGTGAATGAGGTTGACTGTTTGTTGTTTAGTGAACATTTCTGTGATTATAGCTGGGCTGGTGCCAGCTTTGGTTTATGCTTTTGTTGTTGAGCTTGTTTTGGCTTTTGGTTTGTGACTTTTGATGTTTTTTTTAAGGACAAGTGGGTCCTAAATAAAGCCTTCGTTTGTCCATCTTCCTGGTTTTCTTATGTTAGTGTTAACACCCCTTTGTACCCCTGGACAAACTCCAGCGGGGTCGTAACAACAGGTTGGATGAAAAATGGACGCTGAATTAGCCACCGATAGATCTGCAAAAAGGGTGTCTTTTAGCAACCAATTTCACCATTTACTTTCACTTTGACATCAGTTACATTTACCTGAAAATTTTTTTTGTCTGATTGAAAATCAAATCAGATTCCAGCTGACATATTTACAGGGATTTGATCAGTTTGTTTACACAGACAGGTTGAATACCATCATAATGCTTCACATGTGCAATGGGTATTATTTCAAAATAAAGTTTCTTTTTTTTAAGTTTTGAACCTTTTGACCGTCTAAATGTTTAATAATCTTTAACTCTTTCAGTTTTTACCAAAAGCACTGTGTCTGTTCTGTTCTAGATGCAGTTCAAGCACAGAAATGATCAGCAGTCGATTGATGGTCATTTTTCCTGCTGATCTGATCGGATGGAAAACACTTCCAGATCAGATCAGCTGACATGTTTATGACATTTTTATTCTGATTGGATGTTCGATTGGACCACAGGTTTTCCATGTAAATGCAGCTGCTGAGTCATCTGACTGGATGACCAATTGTTACAACGATGGCTCCCATATCCACGACCAAAACTTCGACTTGAACAAAGAGATTCGCGTAGAACAAGCAGTGTGAAAAGGGCTGGCAACTCTTTGCTTACATTTCCTTTTTAAAAGTTGTTTACACAAATACTGATCCGTTCTATGTGAAAACTAGAATAAAAATGTCCAAATCAGCCACTTTGATCCGGTCTCGCTCCTCTGCACGACGGCGGGACTTTCACTCCTCCTTCCACGGCTGAAAGCTGAAACAGCGGTGCGTTGGGACAACATGCCGTCACAGCGAACTCCCCTCTAACACAACCCGACACCAACTCCTACTAACCCACTGCATCAGGGGTTCAGCAGCTGACGTGAGGAGTTAACTGACTGCAGTCCCCCGTGGCGCTAATGCCAGACTGTCACACTGCAGGGACGCAGATTAACAGCACTGTCCTCTTTCACCATCTTCAGCTGGCAGAGTGTGTGTCTGTGTGCATGTCGGGGACGTGGAGTCAGACGGACTGAATGTGGCTTCTGAGTCCAAACAGAGCAGGTCTCTGCCGTCTGACCATGCTCTTTGGTCCCAAGTGTTCCCATCTGGTCCTCTGGTTCGGATGCTCAATGCAGAAACAAACAGAACTCAACACCAGGAGTTCATCAGACCTGTTGTCACTGCCGAGGCCAAAAGCAACCATAACATCGTTACCTGCTGGTGTTTCAGGCACAAACGTTTGTTCTAAACTGTTCAGACATTATTTATGATGCATATTTCATCATTTCCCTGCAGGTAAAGATAAAATAAATAATCATTAACCCTGTTAAAAGCTGCATGGGAGTGAAACTGCTGGCGTCGAGAATCCTGACACCATAATCTGGATCTCACAATTCACAGCAGAAAATATTCAGATCTGCCATTTGTACATTTTAAAGGTGAAATTTAAATAAATAATGGCATTAGTTTCCATGAACTGATGTTTGTCTATAAATAAACCCTTTTATAAAAGTGTTAAATCATGTTCCGTCACATTGAGCCTTTGATCCAGTTAATCACTTCTACACTGAACTGCGAACGAACCCGTTTGGCCTCGGTAAGTACGGCGGTAAGTACGGCGGTAAGCACGGCGGTAAGCACAGGTAACAGGAGGGGAATGTCTAACAAGGTGTGACAGATTACCTGCATATGGATGAGGAGATTAACTGATAAAATCCACTTTGTATCCAAAAAATTAAAAGGCTCTCTCTGCACATGGGGCGAGTAAGATGAGTTTTCTACATGATGCAGCTGCTGCTGATTGGACGGAACATCTGGAGCCACTGAGGCGGCATAAAAAAGGAATATGGGTCGTTTAAAATTAGCTCCCATTGATCTAATAATGTTCTCTGAAAACAAACTCTCCTCACAAATAATTATGGACGTGTTAAACTAATACTCAGAAATGCACAATTTCTGTTTCAAATTCACACACTCTGCTTCTCAGATATAATTTTAAGGTACACTTGTAATTAGGGGAGGGAAAAATTAATAGAAAAATCGAAAATCAGGGTGTTTTTGTTTCACAATTTTTAAAATTGATTTTTTTTTTGTTTAAAAAATGTATTTTTTTCAGTTAAATAAAATTAATTCACAATCAAGTTTTTGTCATTTTTATTGGTTTTATTGATCTTTTTACTTGTCTTCTTGGACATTATAGCAGCAGAATGTGTTGTTTTCTCCGAACTGAAATCAAGAAAAATTACTAGGAAAAATAAGTTTCATAAATTTTATTTTGTTTTTAATCTTCAAAAATCATCAATATTGAAGAATTTTTTAGATTTAAATCGAATCGGCACCCAAAAAAATCGGGATCGAATCGGGACAAAAGCATATCCTCAAGGCCCTATTTGTAATATATATCCACAGATCATATGAATTGCTGAGTGTGCATTTACAACCTGCTTCTCATTTGTGAACTTCTCTGAAATTGTGAAAGAAATCTGTACGGTGGATTTTCAGACTCTTCTGACGTTGCAGGTCAACAAATGTCACCATTGGTTGATTAATCTGTCAATCAAATTTACGACTGACAGATTCATCAGCTAACCAGGCGTGTTTGCTTTCAGCCAATGGTACGGCTCCTTACATTTTCTCCACACTTTGAAACCAGTTCCAGAGCGACTGCTTTGAGAAACGCCAAGATCCAAAAACTGCAAACAGCAAAAGTCGCTGCAGTTGCCGTTTCTCCAGGGGCTTTGTCAATGGCTGCTGTAAAACGTCCAAGGCCGCTGCCCAACAGCAAACTCTGCCTCTAACTGGTTGTTAAAGGTTACAACAAAAACCAGTAGTTTTACAGGGATTTGACCGCATTGTTCGTTGTTGTTGGGGGAAAAAAAAAACACACATTTGGTATTTTGCATCATCTGGTAGCCTGTATGCTTCGATAATATAATACTAAAGTCTGGTGTGTTGTTTTTTTTTGCTTTTTTTTTTTTTTTTAACTTTTAGCATTTTTGCGCGCCTAATTTCCGAAAATGATCAGCAATTAATGAAGATCTACATCCGTCTGTGAAACGGTATTTGCGGGTTATTTTGGAGTGGCAGTGATCGCTGTCAAACGGTCAAGCCATGAACAACAGGTCAGACTGAGTTTTCTGCAATAAAGCTCCAGATGCTTTCCACTTTTCTAGCAATAACCGATCAAGTAATCATCTCATTCATGGCCCATGTGCTGGTCATCTTTAAAAACACCAGGAGAGGTTCATTATTGCAATATGAAAGCTAAATGTTAGCATTTCTACAGCAAAACATTACAGTAAGTTTCAGGTAACACGTATATTTATAATGTATATATAATCTGGATTGAAATATATTATGTGATTTTCATTCTATGTTCACCTGGTATACGAGTGCTGCTGTGTTCTTATCATACGTTGTAGAAATAAACATGAAACTATATTAGCAACAAGCTAAGCACCACATCACAAATGTTAGCTTGTTTCTGCCTCTGAAGTTACATAAAAATAACATGAACTCCACTAGATCGGGTTTCACTCATAGACTGTATATAAAAAAATGGACGGAGCCTCCATGACATCGCCCGTAGGTTTCTGAAGAGCTGAACTGAAGCTCGGTGGGCGGTTCCTACCATCACCATGTTGACAGGGGCATGCGTGTCGTCTTGCCCGGAAAATACAAATATGGGCAAAGAGGTGGAGCTGAGAGGGGGGCTGTGAGCGTCATGGTGGATGATTGACATCGAGCGAACTCCGAGCTTTCTGTAGCTAAGAGCTAACTGAGTTAACCTGGAAATAAAAGGAACTAACCAGCTAACGGAGGTAAGCGGGCTAAAGCTAAGTCATGTTGTTAATCGACTAAAAACCGCGGTTGTTCTACGTTCTTCTGACTTAAAGTGGGAGATCGGGCACCTGTCAATCAAAAGGACACGCCCCTAAATATGCCGAACTTCGGGATTAAATTACTTTTAAACAGGCAAGTTAGAAAAAAATTCACTCCCCCCACAGTTGTCATGAAGGTAAACCTGATCTATTAAACCTAAAATGGATTTTTGAACCAGGCTGTAAACATGTTTATTTCTGCTGTAAACATGTTTATTCCTGCTGTGAAGTTGGTCTTTTTAATATGGGAAACTATGGGGATTTCCTCTGTTTGCAGCCCCTAGTGGATGAAGGGGGAACTGCAGTTTTATGTACTTCCACATAGGCTTCACTTTTAACCGCCGGATGTCGCCGCTTGGTTTCACTTAATACGTGATGAAGAAGAAAGACATTTAGTGAACACAGCATGTTGGTTTACCATGATCTGCCCCAGATAAAGTTAAAACAGACCAATAAACCATCAGAGCCACTGTAAACAACTGGTTTGACTGGGTCTGTTTATTAGAACAGCAGGTTACAGCTGATGCTTCAATAATGGTAAAAAATATATATTTGTTGGTTGATATCAGTTCTAAATTATTAAAAATATATTTTGTAAAAGGTTTAACTTGGTTCATCTCACATTTCAACCTATGATTTAACATAAACATACAGCAAATTTTTACTTTGACTTTCTGACAATACAACGTTTTACTAAAACTTTCCCTGCTGGGTTTCAGTAACTTTTAAAAACATTAATGACAAGCTTTTAGACTACAATTAGCTCTAAAAAGCCACCATCACACCTTCATGGATGCCACCTGCTTTAACAAACATCCATATTCTGCAGGTCATCACACACTGCATGAGTCAGCGATGCAGGAGGCCAAAACAATTAAATATTCTTCAGGTAGAGTTCCTGTTAGATCTTGTTTAAAGCTCATAAAATCTTTACATTTAACTAACGTGGTTTAAGGTTTAGACAAGGTTTAAATCTGTGCTTCGACAACAAATTTCTGTTTCAGGGTCGTCATTTGTCAGAGTCGACATAAGCCCTGAGAAAACACGATTCAGCTGCAGAAAGATATTTTAAGACATGTAGCTTTGACCGACCAGAGTACCAGATAAATAAATAAAATACAGAAGAAAAGCATGAAATATTCTAGTTTAAGTGCTTTAATGTCTTTTCACTCTAAAAGCTTCAAACACTTGAATCTGATTAGAAGAGAAAACAGTGAAATTAGAGCTGGAAGCTTATTTCTGGAGCTTTAACAGTGCAGATGAGCCGCTATTTATTCACACACATACATCTGAAATGTTTGTTCTTTAAGCCGACATGAAAAACAGCCTGACTTTTTTTGTTAGTGATGAAATAAAATCAGTAAAAAAAAACAAGGCACAGCTGTAGATGAAGGTTGGCTATTTAACAGCCTGCATCCAGGGGCGGGGCCAGAGGGGCCCCAGCAGAGGCCACGCCCACCAGACCTCCAGAGCGCTAATAAATGGAAGTAAATCTAAGAAAATCCAACCACCAAGACTTTGTAGACAAAGAACAAAAAGGTTTGTTGTTTTTTGGGGTTTTGTTTTGTTTTTTGTTTTTTTACATAAAAGCAACTGAAAACAGAACCCCCATCCCCCCCCACACACACACCAAAAGAAAAAAGCTCAGTAGACGCTGCTCATTCTCTAATGTTGCAGATCTATGATGAGGAAACAGCTGAAGCAGATTTTTATTTTTTTTTATTAAACTATTTTAAAAGCTTATATAGTTCACCATGATTTTCAAATATGAAAAATTATTTATAGTTTACAAATAAATAATGAATATATGATTTGTTCTTTTTTGCAAGAGAAGGATTGTTGTTTTGCTGCATCAGTAAAATTTGTATGTTCAGATTAAGTCCCATGTTGTAAACAGCAGGAAAAAAAATGCTAAATATTTCAGGAAAATGCATCTTATTTTTTAAATGTAGGATTCTTGTCAGCAGTTCAGAAATAAACTGCTGCTGATCTGGAAAGTTATGTAAATATGTGCACACTGGCACAGCATGATGTCATGTGCTACACATGCAGGAAAATACATGTATGAATTTTAAAAGTCTCCTTCCACTGCTGCCTGTCAGAACCAAAAGCAGGTGATGTGGAATGTAGTTTCTTACAAACACCTGCTGCAATTCACACCAATCTTTACACAAACTCACCAAAAACAGCTGTATGAGTTTAATTTGACCTATAAATAATGTTGAAACGCATGACTGAACTCATATTTTGAGTCATTATCAGTGAAGATGCATGACAACCTTTTTTGGCCGCTTTGCTTTCGTAAATGAGAAAATTTAAATGGTTTATATTTATTTATGTATTCATAAAAAAAAATACAAATATTAAAAGTAAAAGTATGACTCAAACAGGATCTGCAGCTCATGTTTGCTGCAAACTACAGATTATTGTTTCCACAAATAAAAGAACATAAACAGTAAAAATGGAGTTTAACTGTTTATGTAGAGAAGGAAAGTTTAAACTGGCCTAACTGGATCTTTCCCACAACAATCGGGAACCGGGACGCACCTGCTGTTTCTCCATGGGCTCCTTGCTGATGCTGGACACTTTGGGCGCGGGTGCCCGCTCGCACGTGCATCCCTCCAGCAGGTAAATGCCCGACGGTCTCGTGCTCTGCTCGTTCTCGAAGTAGAAGAGCACATTCTGGTAGAGAGCGAAGTACTTCTCGGCCCAGCGGCTGTTCTCCGTGGTCTTCTTGCTGAGGAAGCCGCGCTTGGTGCCCTCTTTACGCGCCGCCACCGACAGAAACAGCGCGTGCCCCTCATTGTACCGCACGCTCTTCTGCATTTTATGTCCTGTCTCTCTTCAAACTTTCAAAATGAAACCATCACATCGGCCCGGTAGTCCAGATATGCTGGCGCTGCTGTTATTTTAAGCCGATGGAGAGCAAAGAGAAGGCGGCTGCAGGCTCCGGTAATCCGGGTTTACCATGGTAGGAGAAGTTGGAGCGTCCGCAGCGCCGCGCGCATCTTCACGGATAGGGGCTTTAATGTCGGCTTTCAGCAGGTCTTCACCCCCCCAGTCCGCGTGCTGCAACTTCAGCCAGGTTTGTTTGTCAAAAGAACAGAAATGAAAAGTAAAGATGCGCAGAGGGTGGAGCGCGCGCCGGCGGAAGCAACGATAAATAAAAATAGAGTACCGGAACAGACGGTGAAGACAGAATCACAACCGAGATCAGCTGTAATCGGCTTTGACACCAACTTAAAGAGACAGGTCTCTGCAGCCCCTCCGCGCGCTGCGCTCTGTCCTCGAGCCCCAACGACCCGAGTGCGCAGGTGCGTTGGAGCGCGCGAGAGAAAGCGGGATGAAAGTTAGCAGTGGAGACATTTAATTGTTCTTTAAAGAAGAGAAAAGGGACGCGTGCGTTTGAGTGATGGCCGCATTCCGTTCTGCTGTAGCTGATGTTTGACATTAAAGGAACTGGCCCAGTTCTGGAAGTCTAATGGGATTGTCCTCTCCGGGCTTCATGATCCTCCAGGAAACCATCACACACACTGGAGGGGGTCTGCGTTCCCCTCTGCACCAGGACTATTCAACACCTTCCTATTACTGCTGCGGTCCTGCAGGTTTTAGAGGTTTCCCTGCTCCAACACATCTGATGCTTTTCCTCAAATCCTGCCCCGCAGCATGTTGAGCCTTTACCTCCAAAACCCACAGCAAAGCAGCCCTCAGTGGTTCTCTGAGCCAAACCGCTAATATAAGGTACGCTGGTGTCTGCAGCCCCGACACGATGGCAGCGATGGGCAACATATCCATAGACTGTATATAAAAAGATGGGCGGAGCCTCCGTGACGTCACCCGTAGGTTTCTGAAGAGCTGAATTGAAGCTCGGTGGGCGGTTCCTACCATCACCATCTTGGCAGGGGCATGTACGTAGTCTCACCCAGAAAATACAAATATGGGCAAAGAGGTGGAGCTGAGAGGGGGGCTGTGAGCGTCATGGTGGATGATTGACATCGAGCGAACTCTGAGCTTTCTGTAGCTAAAAGCTAACTGAGCTAACCTGGAGATAACAGGAGATAACCAGCTAACGGAGGTAAGTGGGCTAAAGCTAAGTCACGTTGTTAACTAGCTAAAAACCGCGGTTGTTCTACGTTCTTCTGACTTGAAGCAGGAGATTGGGTACCTGTCAAAAGGACACGCCCCTAAATATGCCAAACTTCGAGATTAAAGTACTTTTAAATGGGTGAGTTAGGAAAAAATTCACAGTTATCATGAAGGTAAACCTGACCTATAAACCTAAAATGGATTTTTAAACCAGGCTGTAAACATGTCTTTTCCTGCTATAAACATGTTTATTTCTGCTGTAAACATGTTTATTTCTGCTGTGAAGTTGGTCTTTTTAACATGGGAGTCTATGGGG
>NC_136615.1:7631230-7686230 GCF_933228915.1 Telmatherina bonti | reverse complement strand
TTGGGCCTGCCAGATCTGACCGGCTTCCTCCCCCACCATCTAAGCCAACTCACCACCAGGTGGTGATCAGTTGACAGCTCCGCCCCCCTCTTCACCCGAGTGTCCAAGGCATGTGGCCGCAGGTCCGACGATACGACTACAAAGTCGATCATTGAACTGCGGCCCAGGGAATCCTGATGCCAGGTGTACATATGGACACTCTTATGCTGGAACATGGTGTTCGTTATGGACAATCCATGACGAGCACAGAAGTCCAATAACAAAACACCATTTGGGTTCAGAGGGGGGGGACCATGCCTCCCAATCACTCCCCTCCAGGTCTCACTGTCATTGCCCACGTGAGCATTGAAGTCCCCCAGCAGAACAATGGAGTCCCCAGAAGGAGCACCCTCCAGCACTCCCTCCAAGGACTCCAGAAAGGGTGGGTACTCTGAACTGCCGTTCGGCGCATAAGCACAGACAACAGTCAGGACCCGTCCCCCCACCCGGAGGCGGAGGGGAAACTACCCTTTCATCCACCGGGGTAAACCCCAACGTGCAGGCACCAAGCTGGGGGCCGATGAGAATGCCCACACCTGCTCGGCACCTCTCACCATGAGCAACTCCAGAGTGGAAGAAAGTCCAGCCCCTTTCGAGGGTTCTGGTTCCAGAGCCCAAGCCATGCGTCGAGGTGAGTCCAACTATATCTAGCTGGAACCGCTCAACCCCGCGCACAAGCTCAGGCTCCTTCCCCACCAGAGAGGTGACGTTCCACGTCCCTAGAGCCAGCTTCTGCAGCCGGGCCGGGGATCGGACCGCCAGGGTCCCCGCCCCTTGCTGCCGCCCAGCTCACATTGCACCCGACCCCTACGGCTCCTCCCGCAGATGGTGAGCCCACGGGAGGTGGGGCCCATGTAACCCTTTCGGGCTGAGCCCGACCGGGCCCCATGGGCGAAGGCCCGGCCACCAGACGCTCGATCACGTACCCCACCTCCAGGCCTGGCTCCAGAGGGGGGTCCCGGTAACCCGCGTCCGGGCTAGGGAACATTCATGCCCAGGTTGGTCGTCATCATAGAGGTCTATGAGCCGTGCTTGGTCTGGTCCCTCCCCTAGACACCTGTTTGCCATGGGTGACCCTACCAGGGGCATAAAGCCCCCAACAACATAGCTGCTAGGATCTTCGGGACGCACAAACGTCTCCACCACGATAAGGTGACGGCTCAGGGAGGGGGAAATATGAGATTAAATTAGATATTATATGATGAGATGATGACATAAGATATGAGATATAATATGATGAGATATGAGGTTAAATGAGATATGAGATGATATATCATGAGATATAAATATGCCATAAGACATTAAATTAGATATCATCTCATCATATATCATCTTATATGAGATATAAGATGATGAAATGTGATGAAATGAGATGATGAGATGAGATTAGATTCATGTTTTATGTCTTTGTATTTCACCGTTTTACGTCCATCTGAGGGACTAAAGAGGGAAATTAGTCATCAGATCTAATTTAGCATATTTACATGAAAATGTACAGAAATAAACTTGGTTCCTATTTTTAAAGAAATGAAAACTTGAATGTTTTTGCGTCTATTAAACTCCCCTGCAGCTCGTCCTTCTGGCCAGTCGGAACATCTTCCTGCTGTCGGATTCTTTTGTTGACTTTATTTACGTCTGTTTTGTGACTCGTGTTGTTTTTGTTTGTTATTTTGACTAACTTAACTAAATCCGTTTGTTTTCTTTGGTCTTATTTTCATTGTGGGTGATTTAACATCTTTAATAATTTAAATCCCTTTCTTCTTATTTGGTGTCCGTTCCACGTCTCGCTGTTCCTCCTCGTTGTCAAGCTGAATATTTTTCTTGCTCATTTTGAGCCTCAGAGTTTTTAAACATGATTTGTTTTTCCTCCATTTGGATGATTTTGTGTAATTCTGTTTGTGATGTTCTGGTTTTTTTTACTTAACTGTGGTCATTTTGCATCATCCTGCTGTTAACGTGGCATCTTTGGAGACGCTGAAGAGTTGAGGCGCCATCCTGCAGGCGGAGGAACGCCAACCTTTCAGCTGAAATAAATATAAAAAACTGTTTAAGTTCTTTACTCCATTAACATGTTGGCTCACCATTTTTTAAAGCTAAATTCAAGCAAATTGTTATTTTAGGTAAAATATGTGTGAAGAAGAGCTTAACCCAGTTATTCATCACATTTAAACTAAAGCTAGCAAATAAAACACTCCAGAAAGCTCTGCTGACGTCCAACATGGCGACCGACAGACGAGGTTTATTGCTCCATCTGCTGGTTGTCCGTCTGCAACAGTCGGACGTGATGAGGCCCAGTTTAGCTGCAGCCTCCATCAGTCTGCTGCAGATGCATCCATCCCTGCCTGAAAACACCAGAAAGGGTTGCGGTTTGCGGCTGATCAGATCCAGCGTTTCTACGGAATAAAGAAGCAGTTCACCAACTTTAATTATTCACTTTCATTCATTCATGATACAAAACTAAACCGCAAAATTCAGATAAAGTAAAAAAATCTCATTAAGTTCTGCAGATGGAATTAAGTCACAACAATAAACAACAACAAGGCTCATCCAAGGCAAACAAACATTTTCAGGACCTTAAAGTGAGATCAGTCACATTCCAGGATCTGCTTTACATGTCAGACAGCATCATGGACACATGGATCCATGCATGTGGTCCTCTTCACAAGGATGATAAGGTCTCCATGTATGTGTGTGTGCGTGCGGGCATGTGTGTGTAAAGGAAACACTATTGTGAGGAGGGTAAAAGCAGAAGTTTCTATTTTTGTAAAGTGGTGATGTGCATCAGAGGATGGGTGTTTGTTTTGAAACTTCCATCAGCCTGAAAGTACAAGCAGATGTTGTAGCACTTTAGCAGAGAGAGTGTGTGTGTGTGTGTGTGTGTGCGCGAATTAGGACAGATGTTTTGTGTGTTTTGGAGCTAAGCTGCTGCAGACTTTACCTCCGTTATGTACAGAAAAACAGAAAACCTGCTGCGGAAAGAAAACATATGACTTGTTTTAAGAAAAATGCAAATCCTGAAGCAAATATGGTGAAAATGGTTCAGAAAGAAAATAAATTTAATGACTAAATAAAATACTGGCAATAAATTTAATTTAAAACACTTCCCAATGAGCTCCTGGTGGCCGAGTTGGTTAAAACACACGATATCAAACTGCTTAAAGCTGCCAGATGTTGGGATTTCCATGCGACACGTGAACTAACGGCGGGCAGCGGGTTAAAGATGAACGTCATCTGGACACGTTTGTAGGGAACCTAAAAGCTGCTGAGCTCAGTGTTCTCGCGATAATAGGATCGTTTATCTCTGGGAAAACTATTTTTAACTAATCATTCACAGAATCAACAATCAGACTGATGCCTCTGGGGAGAATTTCAACTCAAATCAGCCAAACATGCAGAGAAAGCTGGAACCCCCCGCAGACTGTATGTAGGAAGTTGGATGTAGCCTGTAGGTTTCTGAAGAGCTGAATTGAAGCTCATTGGGTGGTTCCTACCATCACCATCTTTGCCAGAGGTTAAAAGTGAAGCCTATGTGGAAGCGCATAAAACTGCAGTTCCTCCTTCATCCACTAGGGGCTGCAAAACAGAGCAAATCCCCATAGACTCCCATGTTAAAAAGACCAACTTCACAGCAGAAATAAACATGTTTACAGCAGAAATAAACATGTTTACAGCAGAAATAAACATGTTTACAGCCTGGTTCAAAAATCCATTTTAGGTTTAATAGATCAGGTTTACCTTCATGACAACTGTGGGGGGAGTGAATTTTTTTTTAACTCCCCATTTAAAAGTAATTTAATCTTGAAATTCAGCATATTTGGGGCGTGTCCTTTTGATTGACAGGTACCCAACCTCCCGCTTCTTGTAAGAAGAATGTAGAACAACCACGGTTTTTAGCCGGTTAACAACAACGTTGCTCAGTTTTCTGCATCAAGTGAAGGATAGCTAAACCCCTTGAAAACCAACAAAACTATGTATGTATCCGACGCAGGAGACTGACAAAACTCTGTCTGTTTTCGGTCTTTACCGTTGAGCATAAAAGGACTTTGTCACCCATCTGTACAGCCGGGAGTTTAGCGGGAGCTAAACTAGTCTAGTCTGAGGGACCACAGTACTGTGTGTACTGTACTATGTGTACTATGGCATCACCTGTAGATTGAAGCAGTACTTGGTTTTGATTTGTCCGCCTAGCCATGCGACCAATCACATGTGAGGATATGGCATCATACCATGATGTGAAAACAGAGAGGGATAGACGCTGCACTGCGAGCGAGACAGCAGACAGCCACGAGGACATAGTGTGTCTTGTACAATTATAAGTGACTGTTTACAAATGGCTGCAGTTTTTAAACATTAATGCTCTTTTCTTAAGTTTGGTTTTGTGGAGTTTTTTTCTGTATTTTCTTCATTTGTGCAATAAGACTTTGGCTAAAATAATAATAATGGCCTTCATTATGTTTTTTCTCTGTCTGTAAAGCGTCTTGAGACGGCATTGCTGTGATTTGACGCTATATAAATAAAGTTGAATTGAATTGTTTAGAGCCGTGCTGGTTTGTGGCAGACAAGCTGTTCTTTCCGTCATATGCAGCAAACATGAGGAGAAACAGACTGTTTTTACATTAAGCCAACATTTCCCTTCATTCCCTGCTTTATTCTGACTGAACCTCTGTAGGACCCCCCACACACACACACCCTGCAGGACCGCCTGCATCCCACAGGCTTCCAACCTGAACCATCCAAACACAACAGGAAGCACGTGGACGCTCGCAGCCTAATCTGTCAGGCAGCTTAGTATCACTTTCCTGTGATGAGGTCTAACCCTCCTCACTCTGCGCTCATCTCTTCAATACTGGGAAATTTGACAAAAACACACACACACACACTCCAGAGTGGATCTTTCACTGTGTCGGGCTGACAGATGAGACTGAAGCTCGCCCTGTTGGTGGGGGGGGTCACACCTAATCCTACCACTGTCCATTTAGCAGGTTACCTGCAGGCAGGTTTCACTACGACAGAAGCAGCCGAGCTTCTACGTCCAGATGGTTCCTGGTAGAAAACCCACCAGAACTCGTTCGAAGAAAGTCGATCCGTTTCCCAGGAAAAGAAGCCAAACGTGGTTTCAGACCAACAGAAAAGCGTCTCAGCGTCGTTTTCTGTCCATCTTCCTGCAGCTTGGTGCCGTTTCCACGTTTCATTCCTTCCCAGGAATCTTGTTTAAACTTCTGCGATGATGCCACGGAAACTGGTCTCCATGGAGATTTATCTTGTCCTTCAGTCCAGATCTGAGCTTTAAGTAACTGTGATGCTTGACCGAGTGAAGATGCAGCTTTCAGATGATGAGTATATTTATATATTTATAATATCCGCTTTGGCAGCCGCGGTTTCAGCAGGTTTTGGCATGGCAACCTGGGGTCAAAGGTGGAGTTTTATCTGAGAACTTTTCCCATATAACATTTATTTTCCCAGGAAAAATCTTGTAATCAGTGGTGAGAAGGTGTTTAGTTGAATCTGCAGCATGAAACAGGCAAATCAGAGGATCCAGAGAAGAAGAAAGCTGAAGAATCAGTGACTCTGGAGGCTGATTTGTTTGACTTTTTTAAATAAACTCATTTATTAAATTAAACTTATTCCATCATGTAAGAAGAGGCAAACCCAGTCAGGAGAAGGAAATTACAAACAAAATGTGTGTTTTCCACTTGGAAATCCTTGAAAATGTTTAATTTTAAGGAAATTAATTCACCTAAATTTCCCAGAAAGTTACCTGAAAGGTTAAAATGAAAGGTCACGGATTACTAGCTGTACATGAGGAGGATCTGTGCTTCCCCCAGCTGCAGAAACCTCCTCTGTCTGTCCTCAGCTGGAAGGAGACGCCTACGATGCTGCGTATTTATAACTAACCAGGAACCTGCTTTGCTGTCCTTCTGGAAAAAAGAACAGACTTTTTATTTGGAGCTTTACCTTCCATAACGTCCATCCAAGCTCAGTCAGAAAGTCCTGTTGGGTGTGAAGAGAATCACACAGAAGCTTTGTGCAGATCGTCTCCAAAGCAGCCAAACATGCAGGGATTTATGGCAACGTCCAGCCTACAGGTGGACAACAAGTTTCCTGTTACGCAACAACAACAAAAGAAGTTTTGCATAAGACGGCAACTGTGCAGGACTCAGTGGGAGGTCCTGCAGTGACCCTGACGGCAGACGTAACAGCTGCAGGAGCAGCTGTGTGTTAACAAGGTAAAAAAGACACAAAGTGCAGATTTATCGAAGTGCACCAGTTTGTTTCATAACAGACTTGCAGATCATGATCAGTAATATTTGGTGATTTGTGTGCATCAGACACAGTAGATGCAGAGTAATCCTCTGTAATCCTCTGTTGGCTACAGATACGAGTGGTGGGATTACAGCTCCCACCCGGGACCACCCACAGCGGCCTGCTGCTCACTCCTACCGATGGGTTTCCTCCTGCCGAGGGGGAGGCAGAGACTCCGGGAGTCTCTGCAAAACTTCTGCATTTAAAACCATTTTTCTGATGAAAGTTTTGTCCTGAAGTAAACGGAGATGTGAGACCTCCAGCAAGCAGCTTGTCTCCCGCCTGTTCTGGTCTTCTATGGATCCACCATCAGATCCAGATCCATCCAGGATCCACATCTGTCTGATATCCTGGAAAAGCTGTTGGGAACTTCTCCTGGATTTTCTCACCATGTGATGTGGAGTTTTAGGCAGATATACGGAGAATGGTCCAACGAGGAAGAATCCTGCACAATATTCCTGCATCCAGATGCTGATCCGGATCAGAGTCTAAGTCAGACCAGGACCCGTTCTCAGGAACTGCCTAAAGTTGACAGACAGACATGCAGATAAATAGACAGACAGACAGACAGACAGACATGCAGATCAGTTTCCTCCCAGAAGTCTGGTGTTTGGTTCAGATGCAGTTTTTCAGACCAAAGCCGTGCCGCCATGTTGTTCTTCTGCAACCCAACAAGCCAAACAGCTTCAGTCTTTCTCCAACATGCTAACTGAGGCCTGAACTTCCTGGGACGTCCACACCTGGAGGACCAGTTTCTGCTTCCTGTTTGTTTATTACCAGATAAAATCTGCTCAGTTTTCAGCTGATATGAAGAGCTGAAGGAGCTCATCATCATTTTATTTACATCTAAACAAAACAAGCTCTGCTCAGACTTTTCATGAACTTCAACATTTAAATTTAATTCTCTTTACATTCTGATGCATAAAACCTGAAAACTAAAAGAGAGTATGTTCTACCACAGCTGTAAACATAAACATAAACATTAACATGAATGCATTCATGCTGATCTCTTGACAACTTGAAAATACAAAGATAAATACTATTTAAATTAAACTAAATTATGTCAGATTTATTTTTTAAAATTTAATCAAATTAAAATAAGTTAAAATAAATTATCTCTGAAGATTTCTTTATTAAATTAAATTATATTATTTAAAAATTAATTTAAATTAAAATAAATTAAATTATCTCTGAAAAATTCTTTGTTAAATTAAATAATCTGTAGAGATTTCTATTTAAAAAATAATTTAAATTAAAATAATTTAAATTATCTCTGAAGATTTCTTTTAAAAAAATCATTCAAATTAAAATAAATTCAATAAATTTATCTCTTGAAATTTCTTTTTTAAATTAAATTAAAGAATAGGATGTGTCATTGTTGCGATGGACTGGCGAGCTGTCCAGGGTGTTCCCTGCCTGTCGCCCGAAGCCAGCTGGGATAGGCTCCAGCTTCCCCGCGACCCTGAATTGGATTAAGCAGTTCAGAAAATGAATGAATGAATGAATGAATGATGTGTCATTGATGGGTTTCAGTATTAGATGTAACTTAGATAAGAAGGAATAATATATTTTTCTCTCATTGTTGGGTCAGATTCTGGTTAACAGGCGGCACACAGAAAATCAGATCATGTAAAAACATTACAAGTGATTTCATGGGAACTTTGAGGAAAGGCTGTAAATAATTAAATGAAAAGTAATTTAAAATTTTTAAAAAAATAGGAAAACAGTTTCAGTTCCTACTATATTAATAGTAGTTTTTATTCTTTTCATTTAAGATGTAAACACAAATAAAGATGTTTCCACGGAGACAGAACCATCTCATTACTTTCACATACTGACCTCTTGTGGCGGCCGCGTGAATTGCAGCGCATTTACAGCGTTTCTATGGATACAGCAAAAGGATGAAAAAGCCTCCACGAAGTCTGAACAATTACTGCCAGAGTGATGTTGTTTATAATCCGCAGCAGAGAGAAGAAATCAGGTCACGTGGGACTTTGTGTAACACATTTCCCACAGATCAGACCCATCAGCTGGGAACCCTGGACCACCCACCAGTCCATCACGAGCTTCATGTGATAAACCAGGCAAGCTCCCACTCATCACTGTTGAATGGAGACTGAAGCAGAACTATGTAATGATGACACGTTGCTGCCAATATTAATAATTGTCACATCAGTCAAATGTTTTCTGTTGAGGATAAAATAACCAGTTTTAGAGATTTCCTTCCATTTTATCCACCAGTTAAGGGTTGTGTGGAAGCTGGAGTCGATCCCAGCAGTCACTGGGTGAGAGGCAGGTACACCAGGACAGGTCACCAGTCCGTCACAGAGAGACAAACATTCACACACACACTCCACAGTGACCTAACATACATGTCTATGCCAGAGAGAGAACCTCGCCCCAGCTGGGACTCGAACCAGCAACTTTCTTTCCCCAACTTGGTATTTTTATTAGAATTTCCTTTCATGTCACAAATCAAAAATATGATTCATGTCATAAAAGACTTGTTCTGAAATAAAATTCACCAGTTCTGAACATTATTCTTGTTATTTCATTCTAATATGTTGGAAGTTCGGCAAATCGGTCCTCGGCCCGGCAGATCGGTCCTCGGTTTGGCAGATCGGTCCTCGGTCCGACAGATCGGTCCTCGGTTTGGCAGATCGGTCCTCGGTCCGACAGATCGGTCCTCGGTCCGACAGATCGGTCCTCGGTCCGGCAGATCGGTCCTCGGTTTGGCAGATCGGTCCTCGGTTTGGCAGATCGGTCCTCGGTTTGGCAGATCGGTCCTCGGTTTGGCAGATCGGTCCTCGGTTTGGCAGATCGGTCCTCGGTCCGACAGATCGGTCCTCGGTTTGGCAGATCGGTCCTCGGTTTGGCAGATCGGTCCTCGGTTTGGCAGATCGGTCCTCGGTTTGGCAGATCGGTCCTCGGTCCGACAGATCGGTCCTCGGTTTGGCAGATCGGTCCTCGGTCCGACAGATCGGTCCTCGGTCCGACAGATCGGTCCTCGGTTTGGCAGATCGGTCCTCGGTCCGGCAGATCGGTGAAGAAATGAAGTTAATTTGCATGATTGTGATCAAGCTGTAACTCCAGAACTGTTTATCGTACAGACTTGTCCCTGGGCTCAAAACGTGCAGAATGTCTAAGTTTATATTCATTAACGATACGTTATCATGCCGTCTTGAACAATACAAAGATCTGGGTGTGGTCCTGCTCTTACATGAAGGAGGACATAGTTGACAACGTCGGCGCCAAATTTCAGCTTCTATCTGGAACAGAACAATTCTTCAGCTTTGGAACTAGAAGCTGGTGAAGGTGAAATCAGGTTTACCTACCAGGTGGATTCTCCGTCGGGGGGGGGGGGGGGGGGGTCGAGCTGCTGGGATGAAAATGGGCCATGTTGAAAGATTCAGCTGGTTGGAATCTGCTGCTTCACCACTAGATGTCTCCGTTTGGCTTTCCCTCCCTCCGAGGATAAATCTGGTTTATGTCAACTTTTAGTATCAACCTGTTGTAGGTTTTTTTTTTTTTTAATCCACATTTAAGTTTGATAGAATAAAGACAGGAATGTTCGTATCTAAAGTAAAATAAGAAGTATATCCACGATCTCTGGATGATATCACCTGGCTTCCAGTACTGCTGACAGGAACCAGTTTGGACCTGGATTTGTTCTGTCTCACATTTAAAACTGGTTTCCAGGATCATCTTTCTGTGTGGCGGTCAACAACCTGCGTCAAAGTGATGCAGACACACACACACACACACACACACACACATCAGGGGTCAATGCAGGCTTCAGTTGGATATGTCATCAGGTGAAGACGGGAATCGATCCTCTGGTTGAACGACAGCAGCTCTTCCTCCTTCGTCCAGTAGTCCAGACTGGACTAGTTCTTGTTCCTGTATGTTGTAAAAGCAGGATGGGAGACCGAACCAGCTCTCAGTTTGGGTTCAGGAGGAGGACATCGTCTCTTTCTTTAAAACCAGGCTTAAAACCTTCCTTTTCTCTCAGTTCTGCTGCTGAAGGACTTCCCATGATGCACTTCTTCCTTCTACCATTTATTTTCTGTGTTTATGACATTCTTAGCATCATTAACGTGTATTTTTCTTCTTCTCTCTCGGCGGGTCTACCAGGTTGCGGTGCTTGCTGACCCTTCTCTCCACCCTGAACTGGTCGCCCTTCCTGAACCAGGTGCTGTTGGAGCTTTTTGCTCTGAATCAAAGTTTCTATGCAGTCCATCGGTACTGTTAGCCAGGCTAATATTTCCACAAGTCAGCTTTTATGTTATTCTAAACTGGACTAATGTGGGTTTGTTTTAATGGAATTGGTTTGAACTGATGCTGCCTGTAAGGCGCCTGAGATTGCTTGTTTGTGGATCAATGCGATACAAATAAAGCTGAATTAAGCTGTGCACGTTGGTTAGTTGGGTTTTCATCCAGCAGGTCAGAGCTGAGATGTTATTAAATGTACAGAAAACTGCGTTTAGTCTGGTAAAAAGTGCAAAGTTTCAACAGAAATATCATTGAAAAAGTGGAATTTTCCTTTAATAAGGCCTCTGTGAGACTTCTTTCATATGAAATTAGACTAAACTCTTTCATTCTTCCTTTTCTTCTGTTATTCGTTTCCATTATTTTTGACATTGCAGTGATTAAAGTAAATGCACAGGCTCTTCGCTCACACAGGTGCACACACACTCCCACACACACACACAGATCCTCCAGCACAATTGCAACATGTGCCGTCATTCGGCCTCCTTGATGGTTGTCATGGAGATGTCATTGATAAGGTGGATGAAATGATTTTTCTTTCTGCATGTAACTAAAGAAAGTCCTGCGAGGGTAGTTGTGCAGTTAATCAGCCTTTGCTGAATCAGAGCAGCTTTAATGAAAAGACAAATCAGTCATGCTGCAGCGCTGGGTTGCTATAGCGCTTCACCTTGTGTGTCCGTCTGCATGAACCTTCCCTGTTCTGCCTCTGTGCAACTCTCCTGAGCTGCTGCTGCTGCTGCTGCTGCTGCTGCTGTGGTGATGGATTAACCATCTCTGAGACCTGCCTGACGACAAGCCTGTATCACTCTCTCTCATCACTTTCTTTGTCCAAAACCTTGACTGCTGTTGCTACTGTCTCCTCTCACTCGCTGTGACACATTCATCATCGCGTCAGTCGCTGCTCTGCAACAGGAGAGTAAATGTCTGCAGGAGAGGACTAAAGCTGTCCGGCTGAAGGCGGGTGAGTGGGACAGACACACAGCAGCAATTATTCAGAAAGTTTGCAACTCCATTTTGCCTTCTTGCGCTGCTTTAGGAGGATGTTTTCACAAACTCCAGGTGGAATTTCTCCCACAGTTTGGAGCTGCTGGTAATATCATATATAACCATGTTGCGTAATGCAGGTTTTTTTTCATAATTTCTGACTGAAGCGTCTGCATTGAGAGTGTCTCTAACGTACCCAGTGGTGTCAGTGAGCTCTTGTGCAGGATGGAGTGCTGAGCTAATCGTGTGAAGAGGAGTTTTCTGTCCTCCATCTGTAGAACAGAAAACAAAAGCAGCAATACAACAGTGCATGCGGATGTTTAATTCCCAGGGAGAGTTTAACAGAAAAAATACTATTTGTCAACATTTTTCAACTAAAAAGAGACAAGTTGCTTCTCAATCACCAGAGTCCAGAGATCAATCCAGAAATACATTAAATTCTGATTAAATAATACATTTGTTCAAATAGTCAAAATTCATAAACTCATATCACTAATTTTACGCAAATAAGCTGCATTAGAAAATTTAATATGCTCCATTTTTGGTGAAATTGTTACACATATGTGACATAAATAGTCAAGTTCCAAACCATGGAGGTCCTCACGCGGCACTTTCCAGCAGGTTGTAGAGGATTCCTGCTGCAGCACACCGGAATCAGATTCATGGGTCAACATGCTGAGCCAGCATGATGCTGAGGAAAGACCAGTGGTTTGAATCAGGTATGTTGGAGCAGGGAAACATCTAAAACCTGCAGGAGAACTAATAGACAAGGAAGGAAGCTTTAAAACAAATGAGCAGCTAAAATCAATCAGTAGGCTGCAATCTGGTGCATTTTATTTGATTAAAGTGGTGCGTTAACGCTACCGGTGTTAAAACGCGAACGTTAATTGCTTTTAACCGTAGCGGACCAAACCGCCTTGACCGCGTCACACAGCTGGTTGCTAGAAGGAGGAACTCCCTGATTTGATCTCTGAATAAGATGAAAGAAAAAGAAAATTCAGCTAACTGATTGGCTAGAACTGAAAACAGCTCTTTCACCGCAAGCTAACAGTGAATTAACTATAAATTAATTAATTCTTGGGACTAACCCCGTTTGGTCTGCTTCTACGGATGGTCCATTTGGCTGAGATGTGTGAATGCGCATTCAAACTCCAGTTCAGACTGGAGAAGTGAACTCTGGTCCGCTTAAAAAAACCAGGGATCTCGGTCTGATTGCGATTAAACTGTGGCCCGGTGTGCTAACAGTGTGAATGCAAACGAACCCTCCAGCAGACCAAAGAGAGGATGTTGCGTATTAAACAATGTAGCGCAACATGGCGGATAACTTTCTGCTTCTTGAGTAAAGTATGAAAGCAAACAAAACCAAAGAAAAGCTGCAAAAGTTGTAATAATTCCCCCATTCAATTCAATTCAATTCAACTTTATTTATATAGCGCCATGTCACGGCAATGCCATCTTGAGACGCTTTACAGACAGAAAAAAAAGAACATAATGAAAGCCAATTCATAATAGCCTATATGAGGAAACCAACAGATTCTGTCAAACCGAGTCCCCCAGATTATCATGAAGTGATCAACACACGTTGGAGGTCATGTCATGTCAATAACAAGTCGACAGATGCTGTGATGACAGAATAAATAATCTGTTCAAACATCTGCAAAAACAGATGTGGATGTTTCTCTCTCCAGTTGCAAAACATGTTTATATGACAGAACGGAGGCGTACCGTAGTTTACCAAAGAAAGCTTCCAAGTTCCACTGCTACAACAGTTTACATTAAAACCTAAAACATCAGCTTTCTCTGTCACATTTTGGCTTTAATCTGACTGATCAAGCTATTTGTAATACCACACAGGCGGCTCAAACTTAGCTTGTTCCCACAAGCTAAGATTATGGAAGAAATTAGCTGTGAACACATATTAGCCAGTGCACGGTTGTTTGTTTAGCATAACACCAGTCTCTTGAAAGTTTTGTAGCCCTTTTGACCGGTATATCACTTTTGGAGCTTCTGTAATTACATTACAGTCATGAATCATTTCAACTAAGATAAAAAAATAAAAAAAACAAAAAAAACAAATGCGATGTGAAAACCTCCGACTAACGTGCCAACAACAACAATGATGCTAATGTATCTATGTATCCACAACACAAATATTCTTCTTCATCATCATAGTTTTTTCCTTTAAGAATCTGGAAGATAATAAAAACCACCCACTGACTGAAAAATTCTCCCACTTCTGCTCTCCAGAGACTCTGCGAAGAAATATGTTTAGTTAGCATTCACACTGTGAAGCTAGCTCATAGCTAGCTTAAGCTAGCTTGCAGGATAAATCTCTGTTAGTTGGTTTTAGTGTTCAGTGGAGCTTTTTATTCTATTCTTGGAGGTTATTCAGACTAGAAGAGTTTTCCACCTGGACCTCCACAGCCTTGATAAGAGGTACTTTTAAGGAACGCCCAAGTTGTGATTTTGAATCATATGAAGAAATGTCCACCTTTCATGCCTTACAGAGACTTTCATGACTGCAGGAACAGAGCTCAAACTGTTTGCAAATGGAAACAATTTCTGACCTACTGCCTGAAATCAACCATCCAGAGAAGGATTAACTGATTTAACTACATAGTTCACCTCTACAAATGTCTGATAAACCCTCAGAAGCCACAAACTAAGGAACAAGATCAGCTCAGCATGTGCTTTAATGAGTGACCTGTGCAACCAGGCAACAGCAAAGGAAAGATTTAAGTGATGGCCAAATAAGGAGCAGGATGATTAAAGCAGTGCCACCTCCACCTCCTCTATCCAGCATGATGCAGGTGGTGTTTTGTCTCTGGCTGTTCAGCAGGAATACTTCACTACTTATAAAAGCAACAGGATGGAAATCTTCTCATATCCAAGTCAATGCACTGAACTGGGACCAAACCAGAATGTCTGCATCCACACGCAGAAGGAAGTCTGGAAAAGTCTGATATCTACAGATGTTTGCTTCACAGCAAACCCAACTGCTAAGCATGTAGTTTAAAAGGATATTTTCACTCCAAAGCAAAGCAATCAGCAGGTTAAGCAGAAAGTTTGAGATGAGGTGTTGAAGGCTGAAAGTGTTGAGTTGGATGTAAAGGCCAGAAACGCTGAATGGTTGTGACGCTTTTACTGAAACTACTCCATGCATGAACATCCAGAGTCCACATTCTACTCGTATCATTCTCGTGTCTGTTTTAAAGTCCAAATGATGGAAAATAAATAAACATATTTATTTATTGCCCCCCTGGAGGGGGCATGGTAGTTCGCCCAATCAGTCTACATGTGCTTTGTGGACCTGGAGAAGGCATTCGACCATGTCCCCCGGGGGCTCCTGTGGGGGGTACTTCAGGAGTATGGGGTATCGGACGCCCTTGTACGAGCTGTCCGGTCCCTGTATGACAGGTATCAGAGCTTGTTACGCCTTGCCGGTCATAAGTCGGGTTTGTTTCCGGTGAGGGTTGGACTCCGCCAAGGCTGCCCTTTATCACCGATTCTGTTCATAACTTATATGGACAGAATTTCTAGGCGCAGCCGAGGTGTTGAGGGGATCCGACTTGGTGGCCTCAGGATTGGGTCCCTGCTTCTTGCAGATGACGTGGTCCTGTTGGCTTCATCTGGTCGTGATCTCCAGCTCTCACATGAGCGATTTGCGGCCGAGTGTGAAGCAGCTGGGATGAGAATCAGCACCTCCAAATCTGAGACCATGGTCCTCAGCCGGAATAGGGTGGATTGCCCTCTCCGGGTCGGGAGTCAGGTCCTGCCTCAAGTGGAGGAGTTTAAATATCTCGGGGTCTTGTTCACGAGTGAGGGAAGGATGGAGCGTGAGATCGACAGATGGATCGGTGCGGCGTCTGCAGTAATGCGGACTCTGCGTCGGTCTGTCGTGGTGAAGAAGGAGCTGAGCCAGAAGGCGAAGCTCTCGATTTACCAGTCGATCTACGTTCCTACCCTCACCTATGGTCATGAGCTGTGGGTCGTGACCGAAAGAAGGAGATCTCGTATACAGGCGGCTGAAATGAGTTTCCTCCGCAGGGTGGCCGGGCTCTCCCTTAGAGATAGGGTGAGGAGCTCGGTCATCCGGGAGGAGAACAGAGTAGAGCCGCTGCTCCTTCGCATCGAGAGGAACCAGTTGAGGTGGCTCGGGCATCTGGTCAGGATGCCTCCTGAACCTCCCTGGTGAGGTGTTCCAGGCACGTCCCTCTGGGAGGAGACCCCGGGGAAGACCCAGGACACGCTGGAGGGATTATATCTCTCGGCTGGCCTGGGAACGCCTTGGGATCCCCCCCGCAGAGTTGGCCAATGTGGCTGGGGAGAGGGAAGTCTGGGCTTCCCTGCTTAGAGTGCTGCCCCCACGACCCGACCCCGGATAACCGGCAGAAGATAGATGGATATATTTAAAAGTTATTCATTAAAAGTAGGTCATGAAAAGAAATGTACTTTTTTGGCTGTAATTACAAAATGCTTCTTAAAGTAAATCAGACGACTCATTATGGATCATAATCATACAATCATACTTGTCTCCTAAGTTCCTGCATTAAAGCATCACGGTGCGTTTTTATGCCTCAGATTCTGCGTAACTGACTTCATCTGAACCACAGAAAAATCTGAACCTGAAATCATCCTGGTGGGAACATTTTCATTTCAGAATAAATATAAACGAACCTACAGAAGTTTTCACGTCACGATGTTTAACTTTATTTTCACATGGTTCATGACTGATTTGTAAAATCAAATCAAATATTTTTATTTATGAAGCAGTTTTTATCAAAAAAAAAAAAAAAAAAAAGTGCTCCATAAAAACAAACCTGATCGTAATCGTTCCCTCTCTCTCACACACACACACACATTCACCCAACAAATGTTAAACATTAAGACCAAATAAAAGCAACAGGTTTAGAATGTGAAATAATAAAGGAGTTCATAAAAACCTGTGATGGACCGACGACCTGCTTCTCACCTAGTGATTGCTGGGATAGACTCCAGTTCCCAGTGAATGAATGAATGAGTTCATAAAACCGCAAAGAAAGAAAGAAAGAAACACAAGTAGGTTTAACATGCATAGAAAAGTATATAATGCAATAATAAGTAAAAATAAATCAATAAAAATTATGGTTAAATAAATATTAAATAAACAATAATGATGATAAAAAATAAAGACACAGAAAAATTTTTAAAAAGTTAAAATTAAAAGAAATAGAAAAAGTGACCAAATAAAGTCAGGAACGATAAATTAATGTTGTTTAAATAGTTTAATCTACTTTTATAGTGTTCAGTTGTCAGCGGGTTTTGTTGTGGATAAGAAGTGTTAAATAACCCACTTCATTATTTATTGTTAATTTATTTTCTTAATTAGGAATATTACACCTACTAATAAAGAAAAAATAAAAGAAAATAATACAAAAAAATTCTGGATTAATGAGATAATCAGAAACTTGTCTGTTGACAAAAGTTATTTGCTTCATTCATAAAAACAGAAGAAATTTGCTTGGAAATATAATCAAGAGTATTGATTTTTTTTTTTTTTTTTTTTTTTTTTTTTGCAAACAGCTTTTTTTTTTTTTTTTTTTTTTTAAAGTGAATGAGACTAACTTTGCATAAAAGTACTGAATTAAAGGAAACAAAAAAAAAACAAATAACTTTTGTGAAGTTTTCCTTCCAACTTCTTAGAAAATTAAAAAGTTGCATCCAGAATAAAAATAAAAATTTATTAAGACAAGAACTTAGGATTTATTTTGTTACTGGTATTAAACAGAAAAAGGCCAAATATCAGATAAATAATCTGGCAGTTTAATTAAGTTTATGCAGGTTAGTTTATTTTAAAGCAACATTCTTGCTGTTCTTGCAGCATTTCTTAGGTTTTGGTTGTTTTAATGAGCATTTGTGGTTTACAAGCAGAAAGTATTGCTGATGTGGAAGAAAGCTGAATTTGTGCACGTACGTGCAGAATAACTTACCAATGCAGCAACATTTTCCCTCCAGATGCAGAAACACTGATGGCTTCAGCTTCCAGCTGAACCGAGCAGCACAAAGCGCCGCTGCTGCAGAAGATTTCCTGCTCAGCTGATTCTGTCTGCAGAAACAAGCCAAGAATTTTCCCTAAATCCGTCTTGCATGGAGGCAACGGGAAGATGGAGCTTTACGTGTGAACACTGTTGCTGTGCAACATGTTTGACGTGTTTTTGTCTTTATCTGCAGAACTTTGTCCGACATCTAGAGAAGCAGCTGCGAGGAGGAAGGATGGAGGGAGAAGTCGTGGCTTTGGATTCAGGCAACCCGCTGCTCAGAGCCGTCTTCCTCCGCCGGCTGAGGCTCACCAGGCTGCTCCTGGAGGGGGGCGCTTACATCAACGAGAGTGACGGCCAAGGCCAGACGCCCCTGATGGTGGCCTGCAGGACCAAACACGTGGACTCTCAGAGCGCCAGTCGAGTCAAGCTGGTCCAGTTCCTCCTGGAGAAAGGAGCAGATCCCAACATCCAGGACAAGGAAGGCTGCACGGCGCTGATGCACGCCTGCAGGGAGCAGGCGGGCGTCGAGTTGGTCTCCCTGCTGCTGGACAACGGGGCGAACATCAGCCTGGAGGACCGGTCCGGGACGTCGGCTTTGGTCTACGCCGTCATGGCCGGAGACTGGAAGGTGCTGAACCTGTTGCTCGACACGTGCAAGGCCAAAGGGAAGGAGGTGATCATCATCACCACGGACCAGTTCCCAGGCGGGAAGGTGCAAGCCAAGCAGTACCTCAGCATGCCCCCCATTCACCCCGCTGCTCAGACGGACAGCATCACCCCAGCAGCTCCCGCATCTCCCTCTGAAATCCAGCTCATCACCTCCCCCCAGGGCACCTCCTCCCTGTGCCCCCCCAAGCAGGTCTTTTCCTTTAAAGAAGGCCAGATCTGTGGCGTGAGCTCCCACCCGTGTTCCCCCTCCCGCCTCAGAGGACAGGCGGCGAACGGCCAGCAGCAGCCTCTGCTGCGGCTCAACTCCGAGCCTTGGTTAAAGATCCCAGCATCTCTGCTGAGCCAGCAGCGTCCCGCCCCCCTGGACCGGACCGAGGAGCTCTCCTTCAGGGTGCCCAGTCTGGACCGGGACGGCCACACAAACTCTGACTGGAACAAAGACGGAGAAGGTCATTGGACCAAGCCTGCAGAGCAACCGGCAGCGCCGCCAGGTCTGCTGTCGTCCCACTCGGCCTCCCACCCCAACCTGCACTCGCAGGTCGCCGCTGCAGACCCCGTCCCCTCCATGCTGTCCAGCGGCAGGAACCTGAGCACCCCCCTGCAGAGCATGGCCTCCTCCAGCCTGCAAAGAGTCATCCAGAGGCGAAAGCTGGGCGAGGACATCTACAGTTCGGACCCCCAGCTGGCGGTAGACATTAAACCCCCCGCCGAGGAGCAGAGAGCCAGAGACCCCGCAGACGGCCGGAGGTTTGCGCCCCTGCGCTGCGCCAGCATGCTGGGCTCCAGAGAGTCTCTAACGAGCCAGAACAAGAGAGTCCTGCCCGGATACGAGCGCAGAGGATCCGGTACCTTCCTGCTAGACCGCAACCTCCAGGCCAGACCCCGATCTCTGCCCCCCCTCACCAACACCCCCATCCTCAGCGTTTTCAGCCACAGCTCCAGCGCCGCAAGCAGCTTCTCTGAGCGAGAGCCTGGCCAGAAGAGCTTCCTGCCCTCCGCTCCCCCCGGACAGCCCAAAGACCTGACCAGAAGGATGCTGCTGAGGAGACACTCCATGCAGACCGAGCAGTTCAAAAGCTCGGCCTGAAGGCCGCCATCGCGCGCAACCTGACCGCCGTCCTCGTGTTACCTGGTGTCCATGTCGTCAGAGTTATCCTGCAAAAACCAAAGAGGATAAAAACAGCATTCCTGGACAAAGGAAGGTCCGCATCACATCGCGTCTTTTAACCGTCGCAAAGTTTCGATTTGTGCCAACCTGAAGGCAGCGAATCAAACTACAGACGTAGAAAATCCAGAAGATTACGTCCCAGTCTTACTCCGAGATCTAAATGTCCCCCCAGAAACAAAGATGTTGGCGGCCCAGAACTGAGTCAGGGCCTTAAACTTACACAAGTTCTCATCAAATTCTCCTAATTTAACATCCACAGGTTGTTCCGTTCAGCTGTGACGTCCAACATCTGGGGAAACATCTGGATTTTCTTCTTGTTCCACCGTCTTCATTCCCGCTTCTCGTCCTTCCAGCATCCTGAAGATGCTCAGCAGCTGCACACATCTGTAGAAACGCATCATCGCAGCAACATCATCTCACACCAAAGTCTGAGTCACTGCCGGATACTTTTATCCCCTCCTGGTACAACCGCAGAAAGTCACAGCAAAGCAGCCAATTCCAGCAACAAATACACTGTTAGACGCGTCTGAAAGCTGCTGCAAACAACTTTGTGTCTTTAAATACTTCAAATGTGTGTTTAAAAAACCCTGCTGTAGCTTAAACTGTCAGTTTCCAAGTGTTTAAGTGTTAAATAAAGGATTTTATTACAACAAAAAGCATCACAAATCATAGTTATTGGAAGATATTCAACAATAAAAACACACTTTCATCCACAACCGCGGCAAACCTCAACAAACCCCAAATATTTACATGCAAGTTACTTTTTTTTTTTCTTTAAAAAAAAACAAAAAAACATTTTATTAAAAATGAGGATAGAATGCAGTAAAAACAGATTTGCTGCAGGAAAAATTATTTTAAAATCTGAGATTACGCATGAATTTGCATTCAGAACTCCTCCAGCAGCTCTTTGATCACGAGGCAGAAAAAATACATGACAGTTCATCAATCCTGCTGCAGACAAGCCGTGTGTTTGTGGGTCTGTTGCACCGTCCTGCAGGGTTTCCCGTCCTCGCCAAACCTGACTTAAAGCAGTCCCTTCTGTCTGCCGGACAGGCGGAGTCACCCTCTGCGGTCGTAATCGCTCACCATCCTCTTGATGTGGTTCAGTTTGGACTTGAGATATTTACACCTGCGTTTCTTCACCTGGTAATCTGGAGACTGTGGAGAGAGAAGCAGCTTCCTGCATCAGGCAACTCATGCAAACACACATTATTTTAGATTCTTTTGTGGCTTAAAGCTGATAAAGATGAAGCTTTTCCCAGAAATCTTATCAGATCATAGATAAATAACATGTTAGTGTTTGTCCTGCTGGGTAGAAACTCTTCAAATAATCCCACGTACCTTTTTAAGGTTCTTAATCCTGGAGTACTCATCCATGGCATCCTGTTAGGAAGCAAAGACACATTGCAGCATGAAACGGGATCACACACGTATCGTAGGGTTACAGTCGCTCATCAGCTTCAGATAAAACCTGACTTTACCCACAAGCTCTCCACCTGAATCCACTTTCGCAGCTCTGCAACGGATTTCAGGCTCTGCAGCTGCTAAATGCTCAGCGACGTGAAAAGTTCTGATTGTGTTTATCTGAACGACATCATCGTTGAAGCAAGATGTTTTCACAGGAAGCTGAGGTCTAACACACACGCCAGGCTCCCGGGTTGCCAGAAGGGACTTTAAGAGTCTTTGACATTTTATTCTGTACTTATTTTCATGGATCAGGTTGCTTGTTTCTGTCACGTGATCTGGCAACGCCAGCTGAGCAGGACAAGCAGAAACTGGTGTGGTTTGCATGGCGACACAGAGACGCAGCAGACGAGGAAATGAATGCACCTGAGCAGAGGGATATGCAAACCTAAAAGATGAACGAAGGTTTCATGGAAAATATGTTTGAATGGAGACAATAAATAAATAAGTTCAGATAAATATTTACAGAAAACGGAGAATCTGACCGGAAACATGGAGAAAGAAGCTCAGGCTGAACAGATTTATGGAACAATAAAGAGATCAAAGAAAAAAATTAAACTCAACCTAAATGATTTAGCTAAAATAAAAACTTTTTTTTATTTTGGTAGAGGTTCCATATTAACCCCTTGACATGTCCTGTCCTAAATTTCCTTCTTTTATCTTACATTTTAATTATGAATTTTATTACGTTCGCCATGGAGGTTATGTTTTGCTCAGAGTTTGTTTGTCTGTTAGCAACATTACTGAAAAAGTTATGGATGGATTTTAATGAAATCTTCGGGATATGTTGGGGGTGTCACAGGAACAAATGATGAAATTTTGGTGGAGATCCAGCAGAAATCCTCGATTCTGGATCACTTTGAAGTTATGTTGGGCATTAATTACAATATGCTTGGCGGAGGTCTGCGCTCAGTGCTTTTCTAGTTATTATTTATTTTATTTATACGTCTTTATTTTAATATAATTTTGATCTTAATTTTTATTTCTTCTTGTTTTTCTATTTTATTCTTTATTATTTTATTTTAATATAATTTAATTATTTCAAATTTTTTTATTCTGGTAATTTCTTTTTTCTATATGTTATTTATTTGTTGTTATTAAATTAATTTCATTCTGAAGCATTTTTAATGCAGGAGAAGCTCAAAGTCCTTTAAACAAAACAATGTCTGCATGTTAAAAACAAAACCAGTATGAACACACATCTACATAGAACATTCTAAATGGAATCAATTTATTCCATATTCAAATGCATTTTATTTTATTCCTGATTTGTGCATTTTGTTTTTATAAACCTGTAAATGAAAGCAGGTATCAGCGGTTTCAGCCATTTATTTACTGGTTACCGTGGTTTCAGTCCGGTGACTCACCAGGTATTGCGGGCTCCCCTCCTCCAGCTGATCCAGCTCTCGGTCCACCTCAGACAGGTTCTTGTTGATGCTGTCCAGCTCCGCCTGCAGGTCCTTGTACTCCTGGTGGTCGAGGTCAAACTCCCGCTTGTAGTCGTTGCGCTCCTGCTCGTTGGCGATGGGAGGAAACTCGCTGGGAACACAAAGATGGTGGAGATGAGATCCGATGGGCTTTTTGCTCGTGTGCAGCAGAATCTCATTTCCTCATACCTGTCGAAGTCGTCGTCGTCCAGCTCGTCTCCGGAGGAGTTGTAGTCCGTGTCGTAGTCCTGTCCGTCGGCGGGGCGAGGCTGGCCGGGACGCCTCTTCTTAGGCCGTCCAGCTGAGCTGGCGAGCTCCGAGCTGCTGCTGTATGGAACTCCGTTTTGCAGGGGGAGATCGTTGGCGACAGGCCTGCGTGACAAACATCAATAATCAGGAAACTCATCGAGCTCGACTTGTTCAAATCTGAATCAACGGAAATAGTTGTGACGTAAAATAAATCTGTAGAACTTCCGTCTGTCAGAACAGACTCAGTTTCACGTTTCCACGTCCTTCCGACGTCCCGAAAAGCAAATCTGTGGACAGTTCCCAGTTTCCAGGCATCAGTTTCAGGAACCAGAACGCTTCTCCAGGATCCTTCAAGGACTTTTCTAGTGAGGTTTTAGATTATTGTCCCGTTTTCTGTCCATCTGATCCTATATAATGTCAAGGTCCAGGTTCTAAAGAGGATCCGTCTCTCCATCGGACCCACTGAGGTCTCGGTTCTGAGGAGGATCATCGGTGGGCGTAGACATGAGGAACTCCTGGTGTACACAGTGTTCCCTGCAGCTTCCTCAGATAAAAACACTGAAACATCTCTGGTATGATCAGCCTGCAGGAACTTCCCTCTCTATGAGCTGCTCAAAGCAGAACATCTGTCCATCAGACCCATAGTGGTGCTGGTTCTGATGGAGGATATGTCCCTTCATCAGACCTGCTGAGGTCCAGGTTCTAAAGAGGATCCATCCTTCCATCGGACCCACTGAGGTCTTGGTTCTGAGGAGGATCAGTCCCTACATCGGACCCGTTTTCACAAATCTTCAGTTCAGTTCTTGGGTCATGTGACCGCAGCCTTTTCTGGCTTCCTGAAGCCATGTTTCCATGGAGACCAGTTCTGATGAGGCTTTGGCCAGCAGTAGATGGACTATCTGCTTTACTCAGGTCCAGGTTCAGGTCTCTGCTGGATGTCAGATCCAGTTTGTCAGACCCAACTCTTCTTCTCTGGTCCTCCACATCCCCAGTTTCTGCCTCCGTGCCGAGATGCTGCAAGTTTCCAGCTAACAGCTAAAGTCCTGGTTTCTGTCGGATCTCTGCTGGTTTTCACTGGTTAAACTAAAGAAACAGAATGAATGAGGCCAAAAGATCCAGTTTAAACTGGTTCTTTGTCCATTATGTGTTGACAGAAAACCAGTTCAAGCCAATTTTCCACTAAGATGATACAATGGTTTAAAAAAGGAAAAAGCAGAAAATATTCGAAGACAAACTCTGAAAGACCCCCAGAAAGCCGGAGAAACATCAAAGCTTCAACGATTACAACTAAATCCATAATAAATAAATAAAATAATAAATGTTCACATATTGTTCCACTAAGTGAGATGGAGAAACTTCAGCTCTCGTGTCTGAACTCACTGTGAGGTGTAGCTCAACGGAGGCTTGTCATTGTTCTCATCGTCCAGGTTGCTCCTGGAGCCCCTGAAGTGGTCAGGGTCTGCAACGGGAACTTCTCCAGGGGGAGCGTCGATATTGTTCACCTTCACGAAGGATTAAAGCAAACAAACACAGTCAAAACAAAAATTCAAAACAAATCAAAGCAATACCACCAGAAATCACAGGGGGCAGTGTTGAGTTGACATAGACTTTATGTAAAAGATGGGCGGAGCCTCTGTGACGCTACTCGTAGGTTTCTGAAGAGCTGAAATGAAGCTTGGTTGGCGGTTCCCACCGTCACCATCTTGGCAATCCATGAAAATACTAAAAATGAGCGAAGGGGTGGAGCTGGAAAAGGGGGCAGTGAGCGTTGGGGTGGACGATTGACATCTATATAACTCCAAGCTGCCTGTAGCTAGCGCTAACCAAGCTAACCGAGGTAGGCAGGCTAAGCTAAGTCTTGCTGTTAGCCAGATGAACACAGATACTGGGTACCTGTCAATCAAAAGGACACGCCCCTAACTATTATTATTATGTAAATTTACAGAACAAACAACATTTAAACAAAAACAGAAAAACAGAAAAATAAAATCAGCTAATAGCAACAAAATAAACTATATTTCTTTTTCTTGGAGCAAGAACAAAGTTTTAGCTTCTTGTGTGAAACAAGATGATAACGTAAAAACTGCATGGTCGTATAACATATGACTACGTCTGACACGACCGTCCCCATTTCTGTAGCTCAGCGAGCAGAAATTTTTCATTGTAACTGCACAACTACTGACGGGTCAGAGCGTTTGGCTCCTATTGAATGTGTCCTCTCCAGAAAGAGTCCCTTTTGGTCCAACTGAAACAAAATAAAGGGAGATTTTTCCAAGTTTCTACACTGGTTTTAACATGAAAACATCTTTGCACCGGTTTGACACAGGAGCCTTTGCCTGATCGTTGGTGTACGATATTTCAGCTGAAACACAGATGTAGAAACTTTTCTTCCCCTGTGGACCTGGAATCCTGGTTCATGTGACTACAGTTCGCTTGGTAACAACTTGCCAGGTTGACCATCATGCAAGCTTTAGATGCTTCCCGTCTCCAACACACCTGAATCAAGTAGCTGAATGAGCTCTTCGGCATGTTGTCCAGCTCTACAGAGGCCAGGTAACGAGACATTCATTTGATTCAGGTGTGTTGGAGAGGGGATGTATCTAAAAGTCACAGGATCTTGAGATCTTTTCCTCCGCAGTCTTTAGATGTGCAGATTCTGTCCACATCACTTTGGCTTTCCTCCTGTAGCCCCTAAATCTGATTAATGGATCAACATGTTCAGGCATCCAGATGGAGCAGGGAAACATCTGAAACCTGGAGGACCAGCGCTGGACAGGATTTATGTATAATTTTAGACTGATGCAGGTTCAGAGGAAATCATGTCCACAAGGTTACAAGTTACAGGCAGGGCCACAGTGTTCCAGGGCCCCCTTCCCCACCACACACAAAAAAAAAGATGGATGTAGCCTCCATGACGTCACCCGTAGGTTTCTGAAGAGCTGAATTGAAGCTCGGTGGGTGGTTCCTACCATCACCATCTTGGCAGGGGCATGCGTGTCGTCTCGCCCGGAAAATACAAATATGGTCAAAGAGGTGGAGCTGAGAGGGGGGCTGTGAGCGTCATGATGGATGATTGACAGCGAGCGAACTCCGAGCTTTCTGTAGCTAAAAGCTAACCTGGAGATAACAGGAGCTAACTAGCTAACGGAGGTAAGCGGGCTAAAGCTAAGTCACGTTGTTAACCGGCTAAAAACTGCGGTTGTTCTACGTTCTTCTTACTTGAAGCGAGAGATCGGGTACCTGTCAATCAAAAGGACACGCCCCTGAATGTGCCGAACTTCGAGATTAAATTACTTTTAAACAGGGGAGTTAGAAAAAAATTCACTCCCCCCCACAGTTGTCATGAAGGTAAACCTGACCTATTAAACCTAAAATGGATTTTTGAACCAGGCTGTAAACATGTTTATTTCTGCTGTAAACATGTTTATTTCTGCTGTAAACATGTTTATTTCTGCTGTGAAGTTGGTCTTTTTAACATGGGAGTCTATGGGGATTTGCTCTGTTTTGCAGCCCCTAGTGGATGAAGGGAGAACTGCAGTTTTATGCAATTCCGCATAGGCTTCACTTTTAACCGCCGAAAGCTCCGTCCATCTTTCATATACAGTCTATGCCACCACTACATTGTGAAAAATGTGAATGACACACTGTGAAACGGCATTTCTAACATCTCTCAGCCAGTGGTACCAATAGCAACACACTGGACACGGTGGTGTAACTATCTGGCTTTTATAAACATTTTGTTTCATGTCCAAACTGCTGGAGTTTGCCCTACGTAGGCCCCACATGGCCCCTAATGGGTGTGAGCCTCTGGGCCTGTGCCCATAATGCCCACTGGATAATCCTTGGTTACAGGGTTTTTATTAAAACGGACTTCGTTGCTATCAGTGGGTGCAAACAAACGGCGTAAACATGAGGAACTCCTGGTGTACACAGTGTTCCCTGCAGCTTCCTCAGATAAAAACACTGAAACATCTCTGGTATGATCTGCCTGCATGAGCATGCCTTCTATGAGCTGCTCAAAGCAGAACAATTGCAGCAGGTTTCTTCAGTCGCCACTTCAGAAGAGTTTCCATCTATAAAATGCTTCTGGTGGCAGCTATCAGGTTGCCGCTGACGTGTCATTTTCTGCAAAATAGAGGAGAGTTCCGGTCCAACCTGTTCTGCCAGCTAGCTGTAGCTGTGTGCTGAAAGTCATCATGACTCACACACTCCTCGCTACTCTCTCCATGATGCGACAAACACCTCGAAACACAGCTCAGAATACGTGACTCACTGAAAAATATACATACAGATGCTTAAAATGATGTTCAGGTTGTTTTCCTGTCACACTCCGTCTCAGTATGCGACTTGTCAGCAGCAGCTGACTGAAACCTGCCACACCTTGAAACCAAGTGTACACAGAAGAAGCTCATGGCTGCACACCTCCCTTCCCCCTCATAAACAAGAGGAAGCCATGAAACCGGTTTCACCACTTCCACCGACTAGAGCGCAGCGAAGTTGACAATCCTGCACAAACCCAGACAAGCTTCTAGGAACACATCAACAACCCTTTTCTAGAAAATGCTGTGTTTTCCTGGCTTATCAGTAGATTTAACAAGATGAAATCAACTGCAGGCTTTTATCAGCCTCCCAGATAGTTCCACGCTCTGCTGCGAGGTCCTCTGCAGCATTTACTCCTGCAAAACGTCCTGCATACTCACTTACAGACTGGATCTTACAGGACTAACCCGAAGATAAATAATGTCATATCAGGAGGTACCACCGGATATTCCCGTCCATTTTCCTGGGAGACCCCCCCCCTCAAAGCAAACAGTAAAAAGCAGTGGACCCCCTGCAGGAAACATTTGTTGCTGAGAAACAGCAACAGTGGATGGTAATTACTTAAATTTAATAAAGTCAGTGATGCTTTTCCCCCCCGTTAGTTACAGAATGGAGTCATTTATGATGAGCAGATCTTCTGTTTACATCCCTCCAGATGCTTCTTCACACAACTGTGCAGAAATATAATTATCTAAACACAGTAATCATGAGGAGATCAATAAAGTTTTAAAAAAAACTACATAAATTTAAAAATCACATTAAAAAAAATTTACCATAATTAAATAAAATGAAACATGAATAAAAAAATTAACAGTAAATTATGCCAAATAAAACATAAAAAACCAAAATAAAAAATATAAATAAAATAAGAATTAAATTGAAGTCAATTCATTTTAAAAATTAAAAATTGAAAAATAAAATAAATAATAAAAAAGTTGCTCACCGCTAAAAGTCCACATTTTTTATACATGGATCACTCTTTCCTTCATTCAACATCCTTTTTGTCCGAACTGATAACGTCTCTCAGTGACCTTCAGCATCACATTTTTATTTCTACTTTATTAGTATAAATATCAGTATAAATATCCCAGTAAAGCCCAGCGTGACATATTAGACACATCCAGTTTGTGAGACATTTTGCATCCCTTTAGGGTAAAAACTTTGGTTAAAAACAAGCTGATTCTCATCTTCTACCTCCTGATGGGCTCCAGATGACACCATTTGAATTTATTGAATTTGAATTTATTTAACACCATTTATTGAATTTCCCTTTGGGGATTAATAAAGTCTTTTTTTCTTTGTAAATCATTTTAACAGATTAAATGGTAACACACAAGGTAAATATTCCATTAGTAATATTATTAATGAAACTTTTCTTCTCATGTTGGGCTTTAAATGGATGAGTTGAATATTTCCTCTACTAATCCAGCAGCGCAGCTTCACTCACCCACGCCTCCACATCTGGAGGTGGCTCCAGCTCATCTATGATCTTGACTCTCTTCCACAGAATGTTGCTCTTGCCGTAGCTCCCAATTTTCTGACGCGTTTTCAGAGCGAAGACGAGCATGACGATGAGAGCGGCGGTCACCAGAAAGCCACATACGATGGCGATGGCCTGGAAAGAGAGAGGCAGACCTCAAACCAAACTCCTCGTGCAGAGAAAGGAAGACATCCAGTCATCGCTGACGGTTTACCTCTTGTGGCTCCACCACGCAGTAGTGATAAAGGTACTGGTTGACGAAGACTCCTGAGAGCTGTGGCTGATTGTACTGAGCGCACAGACCAGCCATCTGGTTGCCGTAAACCGACCCAGAGGACTGAGCTGAGGGGTTCACCGCCATCAGGTACACTATGGTGGCAATAAACATGAGAAACGCTAGAATGGCGCTGATGATCAGCACGGCCAGGTAGAACTTCCTGCTCTGTGATAGGCTCTGATGGGACACGATGATGATGAAGATGGCCAGGGCGAAGATGAAGACGAAGGCTACCATTGCAATCATGAACACTTTGCCTGAACGTGGGTCGTTGTAGTTTCCTCCGATTCCCCCGTAGCCGTAGCTTCCGCCTCCGTATGCTCCGCCTCCGTAACTTCCTCCATAACCTCCTCCGTAACTTACACCAGTGCCTCCATATCCAAAGCTAGCCGCGGCATTCTGACCGTCCCACGCCAGCGTGGAGGCAACACAGGCAAATATGGCCACGGACAAGATGATGGTGAGAATGGCCATGATTTTCAGGATGCCTGGCGGGGACGTCCAGCGGTAGAAGTGCTGGAACTCGTCATCTGGGTAGTAAGAATATGCCGGTTGGGAAGGAGCATTACTAAAAAAAAAAAAAAGAAATATAAAAGAAATTAAATACAAGTTACAGACAAACACCATTTATAGAACAACTCAGAATATCTGAGATTTAAAGGTGGAGTATGTACGATTTTCAATATTTAAAAAAAAAAAACAAAAAACTAATAAAATAACTACAATCATAATTAGATAGTTTTTTTTTAACATATAGGTTCCAGTTTGTCCATATTTGATGCGTTATTAAATTACAAGTTTAATTAATGAGAAATGACAAAAAGCACTTTTTTTTTTACTGGCAGGAAAACATTTAAGAAGGGTCTTTGTCATTAATTAAACATGTAATTTAATAACGCATCAAATATGGACAGACTGGAACCTACATGTTTTAAAAAACTATCTAATTATTGTAGTTATTTTTTTAGTTAATTTTTTTTTAAATATTGAAAATCTTACATACTCCACCTTTAAGTACGGAGCAAGAAAGGTGACAAGTTTGGACTTTTTCCTCCTGAGATACATAAAGTAACAGCAGGTGAGTATGACTGATGCCTTGGCTTAAAAAATCCTGGATATTGAATACCAGGAACCGCCTCGATTCAATTGCGAGTTTTTTTGGTGCCAATTCGATTTAAATTGCGATCCTCATGATTATTTGATATTGCTGATTTTTGTAGACTAAAAGCAAAAGTTTTGCTCGTCATTTTTATTGATTTCAATGAGAAAAAACAACACAGTAGCCAGACCATTATTCTGCTGCCATAATGCCCAAGAAAACAAGTAAAACAATCTATAAAAACAATAGAAATTAATAAAAAAAAATTTGGGTAAAACTGACAGAAAATGTAAAAAGCCGATGAGACACCAATGTTGTAATGAACGCTGGATGTTCACTGAGAATCAAGTCATGCTGATTCCTTCATCCAAAACAAACAGTGGTGTGTTTACCACAACATGGCACAGCGATGACATGTTGCCCCGTTGGAAGGGTCGTCTCGGTCTGATGATGTCAAAACGCCAATAGGACAATGAAAAGGACCATTTAGATTCCCATCCAGAACATTTTGCGCTTCAGATGCTTGTTTTTGTTTGTTTATTGTTAATTATCATGTCAGAAAACAGCTTATATTATGCTATAATATACATTATAATAATAATTTTAGCCAACATCTGTTGACTTGTGATAGAGCTGTAAGTTTTTGAAGATTGTATTTAAAACACAAAAACTACGAGGGATCATCATTTGAGCTCCATTCACCCACAAAAATGCAACAGTTTATATTCGCACTACTGATATTCCTCATGTTCCTATTCACCACATTACAAACACGTTAAAAACTAATAGAGAGAATTAAACTAGTTTTCTTTCTTTTCTTTCTCTGAGTGTGAATATATAAACTGATTTCACTGCGAATTGAGGCGACTCGCCGCAGCCAGCAGTGACATGACTGAGGCGCCTCTGTGCTTCCGTACAGTTTGACTTCATGTTTCTTCGGTTTTTACTCACTAGACATGACCTGGGTGGTAGGGAGGTGGACTCTCTTTGGGCCTGGAAGACATCCTGCAGGCTCTGCTGGACGCTGATCTGCAAATCTGCAAGAACATTTCTGCTGTTACATCTATTCATACTCAATAAGCATTTTCTGAAAATAATTAGGAAAAAAAAACTGTTTCATCCAAGAAGGATCGATCTCTGTCAGGCGTTAAAGTGCTTCATCGGTTTTTTGTTTCTATTACATTTATGTAAAAAAATAAATTATATTTTAATATTAACATTTAAAAAACATGTCATCTTTACATAAAAAGAAAAGTTTTCATTTCATACATGCTCAAAAAAAATGTACACAGCGTCAGTGTGTTCACAGTCCGCGTCCAACTGTACCGCACGTAGTTTAACAGCAACAACAATAAACCAGGTAGTTTTACAGGAACAGACCAGGTAGTTTAACAGGACTAAACCAAGCAATTTTACATAAATAAACCAGGTAGTTTGAAATAAATAAACCAGGTAGTTTACCAGGAATAAGCCAGGTAGTTTTACATGAATAAAGCAGGTAGTTTTACAGGAACAAACAGGACTAAACCAAGTAATTTTACATAAATAAACCAGGGAGTTTAACAGGAATAAACCAGGTAGTTTAAAATTAATAGACCAGGTAGCTTAACAGAAACAAATTCGGTAATTATACAGAAATAAACCAGGTAGTTTTACGGAAATAAACCAGGTAGTTTTACAGGAACAAACTCGGTAATTATAGAGAAATAAACCAGGTAGTTTTACAGGAACAAACTCGGTAATTATAGAGAAATAAACCAGGTAGTTTTACAGGAACAAATTCGGTAATTATAGAGAAATAAACCAGGTAGTTCAACAGAACTAAACCAGGTAGTTTCACGGAAATAAACCAGGTAGTTTAACAGAAATGAACGAGGTTCATTCAGCGTTGTAAACGAGAACTTCCCACTTACCTGTCGTTGTCTCGGTCCTCACCTGGAATGATTGGACCGAAACTGCTGATAACAACACACCACACCCGGACTGACTCTCGCGGCCAGTGTGGCCCCGCCCCTCTCACAGGTGTCACACACCGGATGTCCATATTTGGAAACGCGACCAGCGACATTTCCAGGTTTGACAACAAACCAAAACTCTAAAATATTATGAAAACTCCAATCCTGCCACTTATAAATATGAAATATTGACACTATGTCTCGGTATTATACAATTTAAGGTCAAAGTTTTTGTAATAAAAGTTAAAAACTTGAGGTTTAAAGTCATAAATTGTTCTTGTCAGATTAAAATCTGACAAAATCATGACTGTAAATCTCAATTATTTTATTTCATAATAAACATTTATCTCTTGAATTTTGATCTCATTACTGAACTTTAACCTTAATGACTTTTATAATAACATAATTACAGCTTTAAATTATGTTTTTATGAACTTTTAGCTGTAATTATGGCTTTAAATTTCATTAATTTCTCACAATTATTACTATATTCTATGTACACCACCAGTTAAAAGTTTGTACAGTTTCCCATTAGATTTAATAGGAAAGTGTGTCCATAATTACACATTGATCTATTAAGAAGGTTTTCTTCCCCTTCAAATGTTTATTTCAACCACTTTTTATTTCTTCTCTTTTCCAGAGAAAAGAAACTGCTGGTGAATAAAAACAACCACAAAGCCAGAGCAAAGCAGAAGTGTATTCAAACAATAGAAAGCACCATCTGATTACTTACATTAGGAAAGATTTGTTATTTACAACACAAATATAATTTACACTCAGTGGTTCACAACTCACAGGTTCAGGACACATTCAGGCTTTTTAGGTGACTTAAGTAGAAAAAGTTTATTATAGGTGAATGGTGGAACAATATTTCATAAAAACACTCATAAAAAATATGAAAAAGTTCATCTTAAAGACATTTAGAAGCAGACAGTTACATGAGCGTTGTAAGGAATCAACGAGGTAAACCTGGACAGGAATAATGCAGCAGTGTTTAACGTTTATCAGCAGTGCCTTTTATTAAATTCTCAGCTAACGTCACAGTCATATTAATATTTCATATATTAAATTGTATGTTCAGACTACCTTGGGTGACAATTGTGGTTTTTCTAAGAAAAAGAAAAGTGGAAAGTTTCACATAAACAGGAAGGGAAACGGTTCATTCAGCTCTGAAGAAACAAAATCCTCCAACCAGCATGTAAACTGTTAAAACGGGCCAAATCCATGAATTCCTTCTGATTTCATAGTAAAACGTGACCAAGCTTTATGGAACTGGTCGGTTATTTTGCACGTTGAGTTTCGGTAGCGTTTAAGCTGAAAAAGATGTTTTATCACACGGTTCGCAGCATCGATCACGTCTTTCAGCTCCGATGTGACGAGCGAGAGCTTTTTACGGGGCGACGAGAAACCAAAACGCGTGTCCAGAAGGTTGTCCTCGTTTATCATCTGTTTAATCATCTGGAGAAATTTACATCCTGATTTATTTCATATGAAAAATAAACATTTCAGTCATAATTGCAAAGTTTTGTAAAAGGAAAAAAGACCTGAGTTTTTTTTCTTCTGGATTTTTTCTGTATTTATTTCAGAATAAAAAACATTTTACTGAATTCACAGGATAATTTTACAAAAAAACAAAAGGAAAGCTGCTGTTTTTATGAAGTTAGAAGCTTCAAATTTCACAACCAAAAATTATTTAGTTTGTCTCAATTCAGGAAATGAAATAAATTTGGTCTTGGAGTTCATTTGAACATAAAAAAAATTTAGATGATTTTTGTCATTAAAAAAAAAGAAAAAAGTTTGTTTTATGTTTGTACAAAAAATAATATCCTGACTTCATGAAATAAAAACATCAGTTCTTTCTCAGTTTAGATGATTTAAAATAGAAAAATAAATTTTCTTCTGGATCACTGAATTAAAATATAAACAACTGTTTTTAGTGAATTTAGGGAATAACTATAAATAATCATACAATTATTAATAATTTTACATCATAAACTATAATATTTAAACAAATAAACAAAACTTGTTTTTTGTAAAATTATTTTACTGGTTCATAATTTCTTGTTTTTTTTTCTGTTTTTAAAGTTTGTGCAACATGCCTCCCGACTGCTCGGCTGAACAGCGAGGTGAAGACGTGGACTCGTGCTTCAGACCAGAAACCAGTCAGAACCTAAACGCTCTAAACGCGTCTCGTTTCCACACACATTCAGCTCACTTCCAGCTCGTATCACTAATAACATCATAATTCATGATTAAATGTCAGAAAATGCAGATTGCAGCCACTTTTCAGCCGACGTGTTCGTCTCTTTCCAAACTCGCGTAAAATGAAACGAGTCATGGATGTGAAGCTGCGAGCCGACGAGACATAAACCCCTCAGAGCAACGCAGCTTCCGCTTCTATAGAAGAGAAAACTTGTGTGCATGAACATGAAGAAGTGTTTTATTATAGTCGTCCTGCAGACCAAAGATCTTGAGCTTCGGCTCAGTTTCCATCCAGACGTGTTTAGACTTTTATATGTTCAAACAAAAATACTTTGTAAGTGTATCTAAGCTGGAAAAGCCCCCAGGAGGGTCTCCCACGTGAAATGACGGGACGTGTTGTGCTTAAAGTTGTTCCACGAGCTGGACGGGCAGCGTGTTGCTGAAACGAGTCAACGCTGAGTGGAAAGAGAAAAAGCTGATGGAGGGAGTTTGTTTCTGCGTGACAGAGCGGGACCACTTCCCTGTTTCCAGCCTCAGTGGTCAGCTGACCAGTGACAGACACGAAGCAGCGATCGCCGCATCTTCACAGCAGCTCGTGTGAAGAATCAGCATTAAGACAGAGGTTTTCTCCCAGACGCCGGTTCTGCAAACGTCTGGCTTTTCTGGATTCTAGCTGTCGCCAGGGTCTAGCTGTAGCCGTCGTTCCAATCCATGACTTTGTTGTATTCCTGAATCCTCTGCTTGATGTGCGACAGTTTGCTCTTTAGGTACTCGCAGCGCTCCTTCTTCTCGAGGAAAGTCGGGTCCTGAAACGGTGAAGCAGAAAAACATCTCAGAGCCTGAAACGTTCCGATACTCTGAGCGACGGATCTGCTCAGGTCGTTTCATTTCACCTCAGAAACAACATCACACATTATAATCCACTCACGCATCCCACACGACACAAATCCAACACGTTACACGCCCAACATGACACACGCCCAACATGTCATACCTCCATCCAACACGTCACACGCTCAACATGTCATACCTCCATCCAACACGTCACACGCCCAACATGTCATACCTCCATCCAACACATCACACGCCCAACATGTCATACCTCCATCCAACATGTCACACGCCCAACATGTCATACCTCCATCCAACACGTCACACGCTCAACATGTCATACCTCCATCCAACACGTCACACGCTCAACATGTCATACCTCCATCCAACACATCACACGCCCAACATGTCATACCTCCATCCAACACGTCACACGCCCAACATGTCATACAAACCAACATGTCAAACGCCCAACATGATACATAACCAACATGTCATACCTCCATCCAACATGTCACACGCCCAACATGTCATACCTCCATCCAACACGTCACACGCTCAACATGTCATACCTCCATCCAACACATCACACGCCCAACATGTCATACAAACCAACATGTCATACCTCCATCCAACACGTCACACGCTCAACATGTCATACCTCCATCCAACACATCACACGCCCAACATGTCATACCTCCATCCAACACGTCACACGCCCAACATGTCATACCTCCATCCAACACGTCACACGCCCAACATGTCATACCTCCATCCAACACGTCACACGCCCAACATGTCACATGCCCAACATGTCATACCTCCATCCAACACGTCACACGCCCAACATGTCACATGCCCAACATGTCATACCTCCATCCAACATGTCACATGCCCAACATGTCATACCTCCATCCAACACGTGACACGCCCAACATGTCATACAAACCAACATGTCAAACGCCCAACATGTCATACAAACCAACATGTCAAACGCCCAACATGACACATAACCAACATGTCACACCTCCATCCAACACGTCACACGCCCAACATGACATACCTCCATCCAACACGTCACACGCCCAACATGACACACATGAAACATGTCATACAAACCAACATGTCACACGCCCAACTTGTCACATGCCCAACTTGTCACACGCCCAACTTGTCACACGCCCAACTTGTCACACGCCCAACTTGTCACACGCCCAACTTGTCACACGCCCAACTTGTCACACATTGATCCGACACGACACACGCTCAACATGTCACATGCTCAACATGTCACACGCCCAACATGACACATGCCCATCATGTCATACAAACCAACATGTCAAACGCCCAACATGACACAAACCCAACATGTCACACCTCCATCCAACATGCCACACGCCCAACATGACACACATGCAACATGTCATACAAACCAACATGACACATAACCAACATGTTACACGCCCAACTTGTCACACGCCAAACATGTCACACATTTATCCGACACAACACATGCCCAACATGTTACACGCCCAACATGTCACACATTGATCTGACACGACACACGCCCAACATGTCACACATTGATCCGACACGACACATGCCCAACATGTCACACATTGATCTGACACAACACACGCCCAACATGTCACACATCCAAAATGTCACACGCCCAACTTGTCACACATTGATCCGACACGACACACGCCCAACATGTCACACATTGATCCGACACGACACACGCCCAACATGTCACACATTGATCGGACACGACACACACCCAACATGTCACACGCCCAACTTGTCACACATTGATCCGACACGACACACGCCCAACATGACACACACTCAACATGTTGCACACCCAACATGACACATCCATCCAACATGTTACACATCCATCCAACATGTCACACAACCATCCAACATGTCACACAACCATCCAACATGTCACACATCCAACATGTCACACATCCATCCAACATGTTACACATCCAACATGTCACACATCCAACATGTCACACATCCATCCAACATGTCACACATCCATCCAACATGTCACACAACCATCCAACATGTCACACATCCAACATGTCACACATCCATCCAACATGTCACACATCCAACATGTCACACATCCAACATCACATATCCATCCAACATGTCACATATCCATCCAACATGTCACATATCCATCCAACATGTCACATATCCATCCAACATGTCACACATCCATCCAACATGTCACACATCCATCCAACATGTCACACATCCATCCAACATGTCACACATCCATCCAACATGTCACACATCCATCCAACATGTCACACATCCATCCAACATGTCACACATCCATCCAACATGTCACATATCCACCCAACGTGTCACACATCCAACATGTCACACATCCATCCAACATGTCACACATCCATCCAACATGTCACATATCCACCCAACATGTCACACATCCAACATGTCACATATCCACCCAACGTGTCACACATCCAACATGTCACACATCCATCCAACGTGTCACACATCCAACATGTCACACATCCATCCAACGTGTCACACATCCATCCAACGTGTCACACATCCATCCGTGTCACACATCCATCCAACGTGTCACACATCCATCCAACGTGTCACACATCCAACCAACGTGTCACACATCTATCCAACGTGTCACACATCTAACCAACGTGTCACACATCCAACATGTCACACATCCATCCAACGTGTCACACATCCATCCAACGTGTCACACATCCATCCAACGTGTCACACATCCATCCAACGTGTCACACATCTAACCAACGTGTCACACATCTATCCAACGTGTCACACATCTAACCAACGTGTCACACATCCAACATGTCACACATCCATCCAACGTGTCACACATCCATCCAACGTGTCACACATCCATCCAACCTGTCACACATCCATCCAACGTGTCACACATCTAACCAACGTGTCACACATCTAACCAACGTGTCACACATCCATCCAACGTGTCACACATCCATCCAACGTGTCACACATCCATCCAACATGTCACATATCCATCCAACATGTCACACATCCATCCAACATGTCACACATCCATCCAACATGTCACACATCCATCCAACATGTCACACATCCATCCAACATGTCACACATCCATCCAACATGTCACACATCCATCCAACGTGTCACATATCCACCCAACGTGTCACACATCCAACATGTCACACATCCATCCAACATGTCACACATCCATCCAACATGTCACATATCCACCCAACATGTCACACATCCAACGTGTCACACATCCACCCAACGTGTCACACATCCAACGTGTCACACATCCATCCAACGTGTCACACATCCAACATGTCACACATCCATCCAACGTGTCACACATCCATCCAACGTGTCACACATCCATCCGTGTCACACATCCATCCAACGTGTCACACATCCATCCAACGTGTCACACATCCAACCAACGTGTCACACATCTATCCAACGTGTCACACATCTAACCAACGTGTCACACATCCAACATGTCACACATCCATCCAACGTGTCACACATCCATCCAACGTGTCACACATCCATCCAACGTGTCACACATCCATCCAACCTGTCACACATCCATCCAACGTGTCACACATCTAACCAACGTGTCACACATCTAACCAACGTGTCACACATCTAACCAACGTGTCACACATCTAACCAACGTGTCACACATCCAGCCAACGTGTCACACATCTAACCAACGTGTCACACATCTAACCAACGTGTCACACATCCATCCAACGTGTCACACATCCATCCAACGTGTCACACATCTAACCAACGTGTCACACATCTAACCAACGTGTCACACATCTAACCAACGTGTCACACATCCATCCAACGTGTCACACATCCATCCAACGTGTCACACATCTAACCAACGTGTCACACATCTAACCAACGTGTCACACATCTAACCAACGTGTCACACATCCAACATGTCACACATCCATCCAACATGTCACACATCCATCCAACATGTCACATATCCATCCAACATGTCACACATCCATCCAACATGTCACACATCCATCCAACATGTCACACATCCATCCAACATGTCACACATCCATCCAACATGTCACACATCCATCCAATGTGTCACACATCTAACCAACGTGTCACACATCTAACCAACGTGTCACACATCCATCCAATATGTTACACAACCAACATGTCATACATCTACCTAACATCACACACGTCCGACACAACAGTCCTATAGAGTGGCGGCTCTCAGAGTGGGGGTTGGGACTCCTAAAGGTTTTTTTTTTATTGGGGTTGTCTCAGCTGAGTGGCCCTACGTTGGCGGAGGTCTGAGTGCTGGTTGACATTCTACCTGCTAAATGCATCTAGTTCTGAGAGATTCATTTATTTTCTGTATGATGAAGCAGGAGACTGTCGGACCAGGAGCTTCAGCTCGCAGCTCTGGAGACGGTTTGTTGTGCATTCTGACGCCATCGCTGATCATCATCCTGTTACTGAAGCTAAACCAAAGACAACGAAAGCAGAAAGTGTGACTGATCCACCACTGGCTTTGGCTTTTTGTGAAGTAGGACAAGGTTTGCCAGACCTTTTCTCTTAGTTACAGTTGCCAATGTATGATTGGTAGCGGTTCTAGGGCGGGACTTAATGAAGCGTTAATTGTGAATATTTCAAACATAGATCCTCAATCCTGGTCCTCGAGGGCCGGTGTCCTGCAGGTTTTCCAAGTGACCCTGCTAAAACACTCCAGACTCAGACAAGGTCTGCACAAGTCTGCTAAATGCTCATTAATCTGAATCAGGTGTGTTGCAGTGGGGACACTTGGAAAACCTGCAGGACAGTGTGCTTCCAGGACCAGGATTGGGGATCCCTGATTTAGAAGATCCCACCAAATACAGTGTAAAATCACTAAAGAAGAATCTGGAAGAATCTCTATGATCGGGACAAGGCCGGAGAGCAGCTGGGATCCTACATCAGGCCAGAATAGGACATTCCTCTCCTAAAACTGCAGCCACTGGTCTCCTCACTTCCCAGATGTTTACAGACAGATGTTAGAAGAAGAGGTGATGCTAAGATGCTAACAATCACCCAGGAACTACTTTCATCAGATTCAGAGAGCTCATACGAAAAGCTAAAACGTCTCAACTGTTACGTTGTTTATCACCTGCTGGGAAAAAACCCACCTGTTCTGGGATTGGGGCTGTAAATACAAACTAACAGATTTAAGTCTTCCGTTTACAAAACAATGCTTACATTTTTCTTCCTCTGGTAATCCTGCAGGATTCTGTTGATGCGATCCCTCTCCTGCAAGCAGAGACGGAGGAAGTTAAAGTCATTACAGCCTGAAACTTGGTGTGAGAATCAGCCGCAGAGCTCTGAATGGAGCAGATAAGGAATGTGAGGGTGGAGGGGAAATACGGCGGGAACAGGAAGCACAAACAGGAAGTGGCTGGATGGGGAAGCGAGGGACATTTTCATAATCAGTTCAGCGACGCCTCCTCAGCCATCACATGGAGCAGCAGGTATGATGGCTGCAGCATTTATCTGCCATCATCATCAGCTGTCGCATTTAAACCGTCTGTGTCACATGATGGGAATTAGCCAATGAATGATGACTCAGTCAGAATTACTTCCTGGATAGGTTTTAAACTGGTTTTGAAGCTCTTAAAGGTTTTAGACATCAGTTTTTATCAGACGTGCCCGCCAGACCCTTCAGGTCATATAGGGCTGATGTCTGGATTGTTCCGGAAACGTCCGGAGAAGCATCTTCCAGTTGTTATGGTCTCCTCTGTGGAAAATCCTTGAGGCCAGCTGGGAGTTCTGGTATCGATAAAATAAAGCCTTAGATTGACCTTTTTATTGAAGCTCTTTCCAGATGAAAGCTGGAGTTTTTCTTCCATCTGCTGATTTCACGTTAAACCTGATTAATTGATCTTTATTACTAAACTCATTTGGATTCTCTGCATCGTTACTGAACTTTTTTTTTCTATAACGAACTCACGTCTTTATCTTGTTTTATTCCATTTTTCTACTGTCACATTCACCTTTTTATTTCAATGTTTTCTTTAATTCAATTACATTAATTTTATCTTATTTTTAATTAATTTAATCCTTACGTTGCTTATTTCAGCATTTGATTTTAATTCTATTCATTTTATTTTGTATTTATTATGTTATTTTTATTCTATATGTTATTTAAATTCTAATTATTTTATTTTATTTTACTGTATAAATTAATTTATTCTATTTTTTTTTCCTTTATTTTTATTTTATTGTATTTGATGATTATTTCGCTTCTTATTTGAAAATATTTCTTTTCTTTTTAAATGTATTTTATTCCTTTGACACTATTTTTTATTTAATATCATATTCCTTTGATGAAATTTTATTTATTTGGTCTTTTTTTTTTAAAAAAAAAAACGTTTTATTTTATTTTTATGGGTTTGTTTAGGTTTTATTCTCGTAAACGTGTCACCATTTGGTTGGTGGGATGCTGCGGCAGACTCTGCATCATGGCGTCCATCTCATCAAACTTCTTAAGGGTGGCCTGCACGTCTGAATGGAGCTCTTTATACTCCGCGTACTGGTCGTTGAACACAGCTCGGTACTGGTCCCGCTGTTCCTCCGTCCGGATAGCTGGGTACTTCCTGTTGACATAATGCAGATGACAATCATGGTCAAATTCAGCGATTTATAATCTAAAATACAACTAAATACAAGAGAAATGCTTTAAAACATCACAATAAAATAACTAAACACAAATGTTTCAGTTAATCTGTGCTAATAAACCAGTTCAAATGATTCAGTGTGCGGATCTGACATCGAGGCGCAGACAAGTGAGTCTGGACCTCAATAAGCAGCAGCTCGACTTAAAGCAAACCGGATCCCGTCAGGAGCAGGAAGCCCGCGAAGAGACGCTAAAACCAGGATTACAAGCTGCTGCTTTTATATCAGTCAGCTGGTGATGTTCAGGAGTCCAGTCTGCAGGTAAGGAACAGGTGAATTGTAACAAAGAGCGCCCGTAACTGGCGGGTTTATTGCTGCTCATTAATAAGTGGGTGGAGCTACTCAGCGGTGGAAGGACTGTCCTTATTAGTTATAGATAAAAAGGGACTTTTCCTGTTTTGGGTTATTTTTCTCCTTTTCCAAGTCAGTGTGTGTTCATCCAGCAAGTATTTAAGTTTTGTTTAATTGATCTGTTTTAATGTTGTAGTTATGTGGAATGATATTGCAGTTCATTTCAATTCAATTCATCTTTAAAGTGTCCTTCACAACAGTGTTGTCACAAGACACTTTACATACACATCATTTCAAGCCAATTCATACATATCCTATAATAGCAACCAACTGACTGCACTGAGTCTTGACCTGGATCCAGTCATGATTCGACGCAATCAGCATGATAGGCTGAGGCTGGAGCCTATCTGCAGCATGCCAAGGTATGGTCCCGGTGGAGAACGTGGCTACTTACTCATTTATCCTTATTGTACTCTCTTATTTCTTTGTTTGCTACTGTATAATGTAGACATATTTGCATGCTGGATATGTTTATTTTAGTTCTTAAGAGTTGTAAAGTGCTTGTAAAGTGCTCTATTAGCTAAAAATGTACAGAAAAGTTTTTATTGTGTTTTTTTTTTTTTTATCTGTTTCAGAAACCACACCTACAAATCAACTCAGTTATTTCCATGTGTTACAGTAATAAACAACCCAGACCAAAGGAACTCATCGTCCTTGTGCATTCTGACAGATGCCCCCTGGTGGCCACGATTAGTAAAGTGCCACCAGAACATGAACGATGCGTTCAAAGACATCAGCAAAGTGATGAACCCATTTTTTCCTGTTGATCTTCGTACATCCAGGCTATAAAACAAACATTTCTCTTTTCCAACTTGAATACATTTAGTGGGATTTTGTGTCCTTCTGGGGGATGGGGGTGATATCAGATTCATGCGTTCTTTCTTTCTTTCTTAAAAACACATTTAACTGTGAATAACGTAACTTCTCGACGTATAACAGCTGCATATCACGTGCAAAGCAACTGCATGGGGTCTCCTTCAAGTAGGATCCGGAAACATCCAGAGGTGAAATTATTCCCCGGAAGTTGGTCGTCTCTGAACAGGCGTTGTGGCTGAAGTCGTCTTGTGTGTCTGACTCAGCGGTGTATCCACACAGATGCCGTCCTCACAACCTCGTACAACCTCGCGCAAACTCGTGCAACTTCACACAACATTGTGTACCCTCGTACAATCTCACACAACCTTGTACAACCTCGTACAACCTCGCGCAAACTCGTACAACTTCGTACAACCTCGCGCAAACTCGTACAACTTCGTACAACCTCGTACAATTTCGTGCAGCCTTGTACAACTTCGTACAACCTCATGCAAACTCGCTCAACTTCGTACAACCTCGCGCAAACTCGTGCAATTTCGCACAACATTGTGTACCCTCGTACAATCTCACACAACCTTGTACAACCTCGTACAACTTCATACAACCTCGCGCAAACTCGCGCAAACTCGTGCAACTTCGTACATTATGTACCCTCATACAACCTTGTACAACTTCGTACACCTTCGTACAACCTCGTACAACTTTGTGCAGCCTTGTACAGCTTCGTACAACCTCATGCAAACTCGCTCAACTTCGTACAACCTCCAGCAACTTTGTACAACTTCGTACAATGTTCAAAATGGTTCAGCCATCAGGCTCCCTTCAGACGAGTGAGATCGTCGTCATGGCGTCTGCCTCGGCTTGCCAGAACGACCACTGATGTGCAGCACATAAACAAGTTCTTACACTTTCCGAGAAAACAGCCTGAAACTCGGCGGCTTGTCGTACCTGTTTGTCTGTCGCCACAGAAACCGACGACGCCGTACCTGTTCCTGCCAGCTGCTGTGTTTACGTTGGCTTTGGGGGGGGGTGTCTCTCTGGGAGACCAGTGGTCCGCTGCAAACTAAGGAAGTCCAAAGGGAGCTTAAAAAAAAGAATTTCATAATCCACCCAGACCACGAGGACCTGATCCACCCAGACCACTAGGTTCTGATCCACCCAGACCGCTAGGACCTGATCCACCCAGACCGCTAGGACCTGATCCACCCAGACCGCTAGGACCTGATCCACCCAGACCGCTAGGACCTGATCCACCCAGACCGCTAGGACCTGATCCACCCAGACCGCTAGGACCTGATCCACCCAGACCGCTAGGACCTGATCCACCCAGACCGCTAGGACCTGATCCACCACCCAGACCGCTAGGACCTGATCCACCACCCAGACCGCTAGGACCTGATCCACCACCCAGACCGCTAGGACCTGATCCACCACCCAGACCGCTAGGACCTGATTCACCACCCAGACCGCTAGGACCTGATTCACCACCCAGACCGCTAGGACCTGATCCACCACCCAGACCGCTAGGACCTGATTCACCCAGACCGCTAGGACCTGATTCACCCAGACCGCTAGGACCTGATCCACCACCCAGACCGCTAGGACCTGATCCACCACCCAGACCGCTAGGACCTGATCCACCACCCAGACCGCTAGGACCTGATCCACCACCCAGACCGCTAGGACCTGATCCACCACCCAGACCGCTAGGACCTGATCCACCACCCAGACCGCTAGGACCTGATCCACCACCCAGACCGCTAGGACCTGATCCACCACCCAGACCGCTAGGACCTGATCCACCACCCAGACCGCTAGGACCTGATCCACCACCCAGACCGCTAGGACCTGATCCACCACCCAGACCGCTAGGACCTGATCCACCACCCAGACCGCTAGGACCTGATCCACCACCCAGACCGCTAGGACCTGATCCACCACCCAGACCGCTAGGACCTGATCCACCACCCAGACCGCTAGGACCTGATTCACCCAGACCGCTAGGACCTGATTCACCCAGACCGCTAGGACCTGATTCACCCAGACCGCTAGGACCTGATTCACCCAGACCGCTAGGACCTGATTCACCCAGACCGCTAGGACCTGATTCACCCAGACCGCTAGGACCTGATTCACCCAGACCGCTAGGACCTGATTCACCCAGACCGCTAGGACCTGATTCACCCAGACCGCTAGGACCTGATTCACCCAGACCGCTAGGACCTGATTCACCCAGACCGCTAGGACCTGATTCACCCAGACCGCTAGGACCTGATTCACCCAGACCGCTAGGACCTGATTCACCCAGACCGCTAGGACCTGATTCACCCAGACCGCTAGGACCTGATTCACCCAGACCGCTAGGACCTGATCCACCCAGACCGCTAGGACCTGATCCACCCAGACCGCTAGGACCTGATCCACCCAGACCGCTAGGACCTGATCCACCACCCAGACCACTAGGACCTGATCCACCACCCAGACCACTAGGACCTGATCCACCACCCAGACCACTAGGACCTGATCCACCACCCAGACCACTAGGACCTGATCCACCACCCAGACCACTAGGACCTGATCCACCACCCAGACCACTAGGACCTGATCCACCACCCAGACCACTAGGACCTGATCCACCACCCAGACCACTAGGACCTGATCCACCACCCAGACCACTAGGACCTGATCCACCACCCAGACCGCTAGGATCTGATCCACCCAGACCGCTAGGATCTGATCCACCCAGACCGCTAGGATCTGATCCACCCAGACCGCTAGGATCTGATCCACCCAGACCGCTAGGACCTGATCCACCCAGACCGCTAGGACCTGATTCACCCAGACCGCTAGGACCTGATTCACCCAGACCGCTAGGACCTGATTCACCCAGACCGCTAGGACCTGATTCACCCAGACCGCTAGGACCTGATTCACCCAGACCGCTAGGACCTGATTCACCCAGACCGCTAGGACCTGATTCACCCAGACCGCTAGGATCTGATCCACCCAGACCGCTAGGATCTGATCCACCCAGACCGCTAGGACCTGATCCACCCAGACCGCTAGGACCTGATCCACCCAGACCGCTAGGACCTGATCCACCCAGACCGCTAGGACCTGATCCACCCAGACCGCTAGGACCTGATCCACCCAGACCGCTAGGACCTGATTCACCCAGACCGCTAGGACCTGATTCACCCAGACCGCTAGGATCTGATTCACCCAGACCGCTAGGATCTGATCCACCCAGACCGCTAGGATCTGATCCACCCAGACCGCTAGGACCTGATCCACCCAGACCGCTAGGACCTGATTCACCCAGACCGCTAGGACCTGATTCACCCAGACCGCTAGGACCTGATTCACCCAGACCGCTAGGACCTGATCCACCCAGACCGCTAGGACCTGATTCACCCAGACCGCTAGGATCTGATTCACCCAGACCGCTAGGATCTGATCCACCCAGACCGCTAGGACCTGATCCACCCAGACCGCTAGGACCTGATCCACCCAGACCGCTAGGACCTGATCCACCCAGACCGCTAGGACCTGATTCACCCAGACCGCTAGGACCTGATTCACCCAGACCGCTAGGACCTGATTCACCCAGACCGCTAGGATCTGATCCACCCAGACCGCTAGGATCTGATCCACCCAGACCGCTAGGACCTGATCCACCCAGACCACTAGGACCTGATTCACCCAGACCACTAGGACCTGATCCACCCAGACCACTAGGATCTGATCCACCCAGACCACTAGGACCTGATCAACCCAGACCACTAGGACCTGATCCACCCTGACCACTAGGACCTGATCCACCCTGACCACTAGGACCTGATCCACCCTGACCACTAGGATCTTATCCATACAGACCATTAAGACCTGATCCAGCCAGACTTACGCGATGTAGTCGGGCACAATGACGGGTTTGGGGATGTGTCCAGACGGGATCGTTCCCTGAACAAACTTTGGTGGTTTTGGTGCAGCCTGAATGGGAATGACTGAGGAGCCCTGGACCTGCTCCGGAGTCCTGGGAGCCGGATCAGAAACTTGAGGCATCTGAAGAAGCGAAGCAACAAATATGTTGTGCCTTCAGAGATGAAATTTAGAAAAATCTCCTTAAAAGTCTGAGTTTGTAACAGAATACTTACCACTGAGCGCATAGCCTGCATCTCAGACGGCTGCGTCTGCAGGAACCAAACATGTAAGCAAGACCATTATTTACTGTGTCACATATGAAAACAGCCACAGTGGTTCTGTAAAACACATCCATGGTGGAGAAGCAGCTTAACGTGTCCTTTTCTACATGCCGATCTGTTAAACTGACTTCCTACCGGGAGGATTTATTAGACTTACAGGAACGAATGCGTTTAGATTCCATACAACGGGCCGAGTAGAAGCTACATCTTTCATGGCTTTCATTCATAGAACTGTGACGATATACTTTTGTCCCAATTCGATTCCGATTTTTTTGGGTGCCAATCTGATTTAAATTGCGATTCTCACAATTCTTTGATATTGCTGATTTTTGAAGACTAAAAACAAAAAAAATGTATAAAACTTTTCTTTTCTACCCAGTCCATCATTCTGCTGCTGTAATGCCCAAGAAGACAAGTAAAAAGATCAATAAAAATTAAAAATTACACATTTATAATAGAATATTTTTATTTGAAAAAAAAAAAAATTAAAAAAACTAACAAACAAACAAACAAAAAATTTAAAATTCCCGATATTCGATTTTTTGAGTCGATTTTTCCGCCCCTAGTAATTCAGTAGAAGAAGCAGTTGTTCGGTCTGGAAACAAAGGCTTGAGGTGAAACCCAGAATGTCGGGATTCCTTTAATCGAGTTTCTGACAATAAAAACACCTGGAAAGACGTTTTAATGGATGATAACTTCTGTAAACGTTTGTTTCTTATACAAAGACTAAACTACAGGACACAAGTCTGCTGTCTAGACATGTCATCAGCCTGATGGTTGCCCTTGGATACACTGTTGACCCAATCCACTTCCTCCAACTGGAAGCCAACAAGTTTTCTAAGTTTAAGGGCGTCATCAGCTGCATTTCCAGTCTGGAATTATGCAAAACCTAGATATGGCAACAAAAAGCGGCCAACGGGAACACTCGCATTTAGAAAAACATCGTTAAAAGCTTTTTATGCTCTCATGAGGTGTTTTCCAGACGTCTTGACGTAGAACAGGACTGCTAAACCCCCAGTCATCCAGGACTGGAGTCCGATGCCCTGATATAGACATTTATCGCATTAACATAAAAGAAACACTTTGGGGTTGTAATGGGGGTCACATGACCAGTTCATGTCTGGTAAAGCTTGGGTGTATGGATGGATAAGGAGACACAAAACTTCTTACAAATGATGAAAGAGAAAACTTCCATCCTGCAGGAATGCAGTTTTACAAGACATTAGAAAGCAAAATCAGGAAGAATGGCTTTAAAAAATCCTCCTTAGTGGGTGGAAAACCCTGAAACAACGTTACCTGGATGCCTGGCATAAGCTGGACTTCTCAAAATTTCATCCCACCAATGAAATGTGACAAGAACTACTTTCACCTTAAACAGAAACACCTGTGAGTTGCAGGTGTGCAACATAGAAATGGATTTTATTTCGCAAAAAACTGTAATGGAAAAGCAGCTACAAACACGTAAAGATCCAAACAGACCCCCAGCTGAGGGACCACTGAAAGAAACCCAGAGGGGTTGGACCAGATGACGTGAATTAGCTTCCTCTTCGCCGTCAGTACTCAAACCAGCCCATGCCAAGTCCAGCAGACAGAGCAGGTAGCCATGTGGGCGGGGCCACATTATCATTAACAGGTGTAGCTTCACACCGGAGCCGATTACAAGGGTGTAATTTCCTACAAATGATGATGATGATGATGATGATGATGACTAGAGGAAATATATTTATCAGCAGTAACAACAGAAGACGTAGCTTGTAGAGGTGGAGTTTAGGCTCCGCCCACACCTACAAACCCATGTGCATGTCAGCATGTTTGTGTGTGAGATCCTGGTGAAACTGTCTCTAACCCTCTCTGGTGGGTGCTTCTGGCCTTGGAGGAGAAAAAAACGACGATATGACGCTTTAGTTTGTCTGAAGCAGCTTTTCTGCTCCAATAAAAGCTGTAAAAACATCATTTCTTGTTACATAATGAAAACTGGTGAAGAAGCAACAGCTGCCTTGCTGGAAAACTGCGTCCCGTTGCCTTCAGGCAGCGCTGAACTGTGATGGAAACAACATGTCTGCAGGAAAATGTTGGTTCTCTCTGTTTACATAAATATCCAGCGTTAAAAATCTGATGATTCAGCATTATTTTGTTCTGATCTTTATCATTTAACAAACGTGACGTCATGTTTTGTAGAAATACAGAGATTCACTAATTTTCTCATCGTTGCCACATATTTTCCTCCATTTACAGAACAATTTCAGCCTCCTTATCTGTTTCCAGACAGAAAACTGCCTCATAGAGCTACGTAAGCACGTCAGCATAGGGCGAGAAAACCAACAGATTTACAGAGAAAAACGAGGCAATCATGATAAATCTCTGATACACAGATTAGGTTAAAAAAAAGTTCCCCAGATGCTCCAAAGCTGCCGAAAGCAGCATCACACATTAAACCATCCAAAAGACTTCCTCTATTTTACATTCTAATTACATGTTCTAATTAGGACTGGGCGAATATTCGGATTTTAATCTCAGTACGATCTGGGTTTTCAACGATGATAAAAATAAAAGGGTGTGATTTTCTCTCTGCAGTTTCCTCTCCTGCTGTCTTCAGCTGCTAATCGAGCGTCTCTGGCGTTGCAGCGCTGTGCTGTAAACTCCTCCCACAGCCGCTTTGCTTTCATTCAGACACTGTTGCCACCTTGGCGACTTTCTCGCTAAATCTGGAGACTTTTTTCGTTAAAAGCGACAAATCTAGCAGCTTTTACTGGAGTTATTAGAGACTTTTCTGGTGTTTTGGCGACTGACTTGAAGGCACATATTGTTCTGCAGTTACTGTAAGGAAGGAGCAGCGGGAGCCTCTCCCGTCCTAAAGCACTCCCAGGCGGCCAGTCTCAGTCGGCTCCGGCTGCAGGTCCATGTAGAATAACTGCAGTAGGTTGTGGAAGTTCACCTAAACATAGTTTATACCATTGTCAGTGACAACTGGCTGCTTTATTTTCCTATACATAGTTCGGCCAGTTAAACACTGTAATATCCCTTCGTTACGGGGCGTTACCATAGCAACGCGTTAACCAGCTGGTTCAGATCAGCCGTCTTTTAACAGGTGAATGAGAGAAACGCGCTGCAGCCTGACAGCGGTTGTTTGGCATGAAACATAAATCCAGGCCAACGTAAAATAGTTATATATATATAAGCGGTAAAAGCGGATTAAACAACTCGGAACCGTCCATTAGACGGTTATAATGTACGACACGCAGTCTAGAACACCACGACGCACAGCGTTGTTTATAAATATTGGATAATCGTGTTAAATAATCGAAATCTCAATTTCAGTCAAAATAATTATAATTTTTGTCATAATCAATCCTAGCTGTAATTATATATATTTAATTTTATAACTTGTTGAACCTACTAAATGTGTAATTCTGCACCACTACGGCACAGCGTTGCCAAGGCAACGAACCCTGAAAACGTCCACAAAAAAAAAGTAAAACTTCTTCCGTTTGTTTATTTTGTCTATGTCAGACATAAAACCGTCCATTTTCTGGACGCCATCGGGAGCTCTCACCTCGCGGCCGTACCTCTCCCGATACATGCGAGCTGCTTCGTGCCTCCACAGCTTGAGACACACGGCGGCGCTGATCATATACACAAGCGTGTTGACAAACAGGAAGATGATGGCAGCCGTCTGGCCGGCCTCTGTTCTGCAGAACGCCCCGTTGATGCCGTTGTTGAAGACCGGGTAGGAGCAGAGCCCGCCGCGAGTCGTGTCCCAGACGTAGACGATGCCTGGTGGGCGCAGCAGAAAGGAGACGTTGAAAAGGGTTCAGACGTTCCACACCAAAGTGGCGGCAGGGTGGCGTCCCCTACCTGCTGCCATGTACAGCACCGCCAGTGCCAGATTGATGATGAACTCCGTCAGTGGCCACCAGGACGAGTCCAGCAGGATGGTGCGGTAATACATGGTCATCCCCAGCACCAGGACGATCACCGTCACCAGCCAGGCCAAGCCCGCCACCACCAGCACAAACGGGGTTTTGGGGCCGCTGTAGTACGACCCGCCCGTGCCGCCGCCGTAGTAACCGGCTCCGTAAGCTCCTCCGGGCGACGAGTATCCGAACATGTTGAACCACTCGTTGTCTTTGTGGATGTAGGCGCAGACGCAGGCGAACACGGCCGCTCCCAGCAGCAGCTCTACGCAGCCCAGAATCCTCAGCAGCCCCGCCCACGACTTCATGTAGGCGTAGCGCAGGTGGTACTCCTCCACCCGCTCGCCGTAGGTCAGACCCGTGTGGTGGGTGCGCCCCGACACCGAGCCCACGCCGTCTCGCTCTTCCAGGAGCTCCTTGTGCGAGTTGTAGCTGCCGCCCGAGCCGCCATAAGGGTCGCGGTAGGACGCGGGAACGGAGGGGGACTGCGGTGGCGAACAGCGCACCCCCTCGCTGGTGCTGTTGTTGTTGTTGTGCGAGGAGGCGGGCATGGACCACGCCTTGTTGCTGCTGCGCTTGCTCCCTCTGAAGAAGTCCTTCCAGGAGTCGGGGATGAAGCGGTGGACCGGCTTGATGTCGATGGCGGGGTCCGCCTCGGGCTCGCCCTCGCTGCCGCTGGGATCGAACTCGGGGCCGATGGGGGGCAGGTCGGGCAGAGGCGGCGGGGGGAGAGGGTCGGCGCTCCGAGCCAGAGGAGGCGACCTGGACTCTCTCAGGTCGTAGGACTCTGCTCGGGGTAAGGAGCCCTGAGGAACCTGGTCATAGTGGGGCGCCTGGCGGACACGCTCAGTGCGTCCGTAAAAGCCTCCTCCATTGGACATGAGGATGATGATGGTCCCTGAAAACACAGGCGTACAACATGAAGAAATGCGTCGTCACTGGGGGGGGGGGGGGGGGGGGGGGGGGGGTATGCAACTGATTTTAGTCTCTGTGCAGCAGATTAAAGATATTTTCAGCCAATTAATTTTCCGTCGTCTGAACCTTTTCTGTTTTCAGATTAAAATCTAGTCATTTCGTCTCATTTGGTGTTTTTTCACATCGAAATGAGTTTCTATCGAATGGTTTTTAATCTGGTGGTATTTTTCTGAACCTTTTCTGTTTTCAGATTAAAATCTAGTCATTTCGTCTCATTTGGTGTTTTTTCACATCGAAATGAGTTTCTATCGAATGGTTTTTAATCTGGTGGTATTTTTCTGGGATTGTTTTGAAGCCCAGTGTGGCTGTTTGGCTCTACATCTGTCCCGGTTATTAATTTCTAGGCATTTTCATCGTCTTTCTTCGTTACTTTAGTGGGAATCTAAGAATAAATCTCATTTACCTGCAACGGCCACTTTTACGATAAAAACCAACTGTTAACATCCAGTTTTGTGAGAAATCTCTGGTGCATTTTGGGAATTGACGTTTCCGTGGCAACGCCACAGATTTAGACCATAGACTGTGTACAAAAAAATGTGAGCCTCCGTGACGTCACCCGTAGGTTTCTGAAGAGCTGAACTGAAGCTCATTGGGCAGTTCCTACCATCGCCATCTTGGCAGGGGCATGCGTGTTGTCTTGCCCGGAAAATACAAATATGGGCAAAGAGGTGGAGCTGAGAGGGGGGCTGTGAGCGTCATGGTTGATGATTGACATCTAGCTAACAGAGGTAAGCGGACAAAAGCTAAGTCACACTTTTAATCGGCTAAAAACCACGGTTGTTCTACGTTCTTCTGACTTGAAGCGGGAGATCGGGTACCTGTCAATCAAAAGGACACGCCCCTAAATATGCCGAACTTTGAGATCAAATTACTTTTAAACGGGCGAGTTAGAATAAAATTCACTCCCCCCACAGTTGTCATGAAGGTAAACCTGACCAATTAAACCTAACATGGATTTTTGTTCCAGGCTGTAAACATGTTTATTTCTGCTGAGAAGTTGGTCTTTTTAACATGGGAGTCTATGGGGATTTGTTCTGTTTTGGAGCCCCTAGTGGATGAAGGGGGAACTGCAGTTTACGCACTCTGCGTAGGCTTCACTTTTAACCACCGGAGGCTACCGCTGGAAGCTCCGTCCATCTTTCATATACGGTCTATGGTTTAGACACACCCTGAAATGTAAGAGATGTGCAGTTGCTCTAGATGAACAGCAGGTGGTAGTCGATCTCGGAGAGGATTTTCTTTTTTTGCTTGTAAAAAAAAAAAAAAAAAAAAAAAAAAAAAAGGACCAAAAAGCTGAAAATGATTTATTAATGAAGATTTTTTATGTAATGATCATATCAGGAGCAGCCGAGGCTGATCTTGCTCTGTGTGTCATATCATATTATCGTCGCTATGCATAATTTTAGGCATCTTTTTGGTTGCTACAGGTGCCCTTACAGTCATTTCTGACCATTTATTTTATCATTTTGCACATCTTTCTGCAGCTTTTTTTCCCAGCAACTTTTGACCTTTTATCATCATTTCCTGACTGCTGAAAATCCCCGCACATATTTTTTCTAAACTTGAAATCCCTCAAGTCTTTAAATGCAGCTGTTTTGCATCTGTTTAGCATGCTCATTTGTTTGGTGTAGCCTCTGTGTAGCTTTGTAGGCATTTTGCATCTATTTCCAGTCTTTTGACTGACTTTGACCTCAACGATCCAACAGAAAATCTGTTGAACAAACTGATTACTGTCTGTATGACGAATCCGCCACCAAATATCACCAAAGGAGAGAGATGGAAAGTAGAAGCGACGAGATGAAGACGAATCCCAGACCAAATACCAAACATCCAACATTCATGCAGACAGAACAAGGAGCTAACACAGCTAACCCCCACGTAGCTGAAGCACCACAGAAACCCCCCTCAGCCATGTTGTCCCTCCATCCTCCATGCAAGCTGAGACAAGAATGCATTTTTGTGCTGCTGTAACCTCTGCGTTTTGTATCCAGGAATGCTCCACTTACCGCTGGCTGCTGCACGCAGCACAAAAGCACATTCTTGACAAGCAATCAGCCCGTTGCTTTCAGTTGATTTGAGAGGATAAAAAAAAAGTATGAACTGTACTTGATACCTCTTTCACACGCAGTCACTCAACACGACTTACATTGGCTTGCAGGTCAGAATGCAAACCTGGTATGAACAGACAGTATGTCCAGGAATCACCTGCAGAGACAAAGACAGGACGTAAATACAAACACCATCTTTCCCATCATGCTTTGCATTAAAACATCCCCATTTCTGCTCCCTAAAGGCCTAAAATCAGCCGAGCAGCAGGATAACCGGCAGGTCTCTCTTTGTTTTACGAACTTAATCAACCAGAGACGTAGAAACTCCTGCGTTACACGCAGCGTTTTCTGCAGCCTGAACATGATTGCAAAAGATAAAACGATGAAGAAATGAGCGGATTAATGAGCTAAAATCTGTGCACATCTCGAGCCACTCCTCATTTCCCAATGTCTCCACCTGGACTTAACCAAGCTAGCAGGCAGAAGCCTCCTATTGGACGATCCCTGATGCAACAAGCTGCTTCTTATTTCTCAACGTGTTTGTAGAAAACATGTTAGTGTGTTAAAGAAGGGTCCAATCATCTGTAGGAAGCAGAGAAAACACGTCAGGAACTACCAGAACTGGGTTCAGAACCGTCCAAGGCATTAAACCCTGGAAGGATGGTGGGGAAGCATAGTCTTCCAGAAGGAAATGTGCTGGAAAAACCTCCTGATGGTGATTAGATGGAAGAAAAACAACAGTAGAACTCAGAACTGTGTTTAATAGTGAAACTAGGAACGTTTCCACAGGAACAAGGTGAAGGAGGTCAAGGGACTGAACGGCTGTGGAGCCAGAAGAAAACCACTGGTCAGTGAGGAGAACCAGCAGGAAGACCGGACTCTGGAGCTGGAAGACGGTCATGTGGTCTGATGAGTCCAGATGGACCCTGTTCCAGAGGGACGGAGCATCAGGATGGGAAGAGAGGATGTCTCCTGTACAAGGCTGTGGAGGTGGTCTGGGATCTGGGTGTTCAGGTCCAGGTCTAGGTCCAGGTCTAGCAACATTATGTGTCCAACGAATGAGATCAGCTGATACCTGAACATGTAAATGAGCCGGTTGTTCCATGTTCCCTGCAGCCAGGGCCGTATTGCAGACTCAGAAGGAGCGGTTCAGGGAAA
>NC_136615.1:7588730-7623730 GCF_933228915.1 Telmatherina bonti | reverse complement strand
CCAGCAGTGGAAAGTGCTCTGCAAGCTGGGAGTGATAGGATGAGGAGGCTTCTGGAAACCTGTCCACTATCCCGTTTTGTCAGGGAAAATCCCGTTTTTTAACCCATCTTTTTATATTTTCCCATAAATTTCCCCGATTATGATGCTGGGAGAAAATACACCGACATGAGGAGACAAACCCCTGCAAAGAATAAACTAAATAACTTTTTCTTTTTTTTGCTCCCGAGCGTTTTATGAAAATAGCAGGTCCAGTCTGGATCATGTGACCCGCCACCTGTTTTTACTTTCTTCGTTCATTTGTTTAATTTCGGACGCAGGATGCGATTTATGTGTTGAAATGAAAAACAAATAAAAAGTGGAGAGTTCAAAATTTAACAAACTCAAGTCAAGTAACCCTAACCCCCATTTTCCCTGCTTTTACCTCAAGTTGAACAAAAAAAGCGTGAATGGCGTGAATGAACGTTACACGATGTCTTTTCATTTGGAAACAATTATTGCAAATTAAATAATTTCATGACAGTATTCTACTTCGGGTTTTCATGTAAACATGTTTATTCGAGTGAACTCCGAGCTGCCTGTAGCTAAGAGCTAACCGAGCTAACCCGGAGATAACAGGAGGTAACCAGCTAATGGAGATAAGCAGGCTAAAGTTAAGTCACCTTATTAACTGGCTAAAAACCAAGGTTGTTCTACGTTTTTTTTTTTTTATTTGAAGCGGGAGATCGGGTGTCGTTGGTGTGGAGGATGAGACAGGGATCACTCGGACCTGTCATCTTTCCCGCTTTCGTCTTCAACAGCGGGGTGTGAATCATCTGAATCTTCGGCCGCTAAAGCAGCTGTCATGTGGAGCTACTTTGGAGGCTAGCACCGTGACTCCAGCCAGGATAGCCCTGGTAAACGCCAGATCGCTGGCCAACAAGACATTTATCATTAAGGATTTTGTTGTGAGCCATGAGCTGGATTTCCTGTGCGTAACTGAAACTTGGCTCGGCGTTGGTGAGTCAAATGCCTTCTCTGAACTGTTGCCTGTCGACTGTTCCTATATTTCTACGCCAAGATTGTCAGGTCGTGCCGGGGGAGTAGCGACTGTTTTTAAGAACAAATTTAAATGCACACCGTTCATTTGTGATCTGTCTGCGTCGAGCTTTGAAATGAATGCGTTTGTTCTGACCGCTGATCCTCCTGTGTTGTGCGCTGTTGTTTACAGGCCACCCAAGTACAATAAAGACTTTATCAGTGATTTTTCACGCTTCTTAGCAGAGATATTGCCCAAATATGACCGCATACTGATTGCTGGTGACTTTAATATTCATGTGTGCTGCACTGATAAGCCTATGGCGAAAGACTTTTTGGACCTTATCGAGACTTTTAAGCTTGTGCAGTCTGTCTCCGGACCTACGCAGGAACACGGACACACATTAGATATTGTATTGTCGTACGGCCTTTCAATATGTGACCTGGAAGTTTGTGATGCTGTGTTTTCAGATCATATGCTGATTTTATTTAATGTGCCTTTCCTGTGCAACGCAGATAAACCGTGCGCTCCTGTGCGCCTCTGTCGTGTCGTTAACTCGTCCACTGCGGCTCAGTTCTCTGCTGCCTTTAACCAGTCCATTTTATTTAGTGATTTTTTGAGCTCTGATTGTGACGTTGATGAGTTTGCAATTCGTCTTGATTCGCTCTGTGTGTCTATTTTGGACAGTGTGGCTCCGCTAAAAGCTAGGCGGGCAAAGCCTAAATCTGAGCCTTGGTTAAATGAGTCCACTCGCGCTGCAAGACGTGAGTGCAGGAGAGCTGAGCGCAGGTGGAAAAAGGATAAGTTGCAAATTTCTTTTCAAATGTTAAAGGCCAGTCTGCACAGATATCAGAAATGTGTAAAATTAGCCAAGTCAAAATATTTTTCTGATATGGTTACTGCTAACAGGCACAACCCACGTGCTCTCTTTAATTTGGTGAATGCTTCTCTTAATGTCCCCCAATCTGACAGCCTTGAAGCCTCACATAAAGTGTGTGAGAACTTTTTGAACTTTTTTGTGAATAAGGTTGTAACCACAAGGGCTCTTATTTCCCCTCAATCTGTCTGTCTGTCTGACTCTGTCACATGCACTGCCTTATTCTCTCAGTTGGAGCCTGTGACTCTCTCTACTTTGGAGAAGGTTGTTAGTGGAATGAAGCCTGCGGGCTCACCTGATGATTCCATTCCTCCGCGCCTCTTTAAAGAGGTGTTTCCAACCATAGCACCCTTTGTTGTACATCTTGTGAATGGAAGCTTGGTAAAAGGAGTGGTGCCAAAATGCTTTAAGCACGCTGTTGTTCAGCCATTAATAAAAAAGTCTGGCCTTGATAACAATGATCCTTCAAACTTTCGTCCAATTTCTAAGCTTCCATTCCTGTCCAAAATTCTGGAAAAAATTGTATTTTGTCAATTGAAGGCATTTCTGGATGCACATGAGATCCCTGAAGTTTTTCAGTCTGGTTTTAAAAATTTGCACCGCACAGAGTCTGCTCTACTTAGAGTCTTTAATGACATTTTGATGTATACTGACTCTGGTCATACTGTTGCACTGGTTTTGTTAGATCTGATCGCTGCGTTCGACACAGTGGATCATGAAATCCTACTGTGCCGACTCGAGAACACAGTGGGCATTCACGGGGCTGCCTTGGAGTGGTTCCGTTCCTACTTAGCAGATAGGAGTTTTTGTGTGAGATTGGGTGACTTTGCTTCATCCTCGGCCCCCTTGAATTGTGGCGTGCCACAAGGATCAATCCTTGGTCCGCTCCTTTTTTCATTGTATCTGTTGCCGCTGGGGTCTATTCTCCGAAGGCTTGGTGTGTCTTTTCATCTTTATGCTGATGATAGCCAAATTTACATTCCCCTCAAACGTCAAGAAAGCTTCAGTGCCACTGAACTCTTAAAGTGCATTGATGAAATTAAAATTTGGATGTCAACAAATTTTTTGCATTTTAATGATAAAAAAACAGAGGTTCTTCTTCTTGGACCTAGCAGTGTTGGTGATGCTGTCTCAGTTAACCTTGGATCCATGTCACAGTTTGTTAAGCCTACTGTCTGCAATCTTGGTGTGAAAATGGATCAGGAACTTAAATTGGACAAACAAATTAGTGCTGTGGTGAAAGCAAGTTTTTTCCACCTGAGACAGCTTGCAAAAATAAGGTCCTCACTCTCAAGACATGATTTTGAAATTTTGATCCATGCTTTTGTAACCACACGGCTTGACTATTGTAACGCCCTGTACTGTGGGATCAGTCAGTCCTCTCTCGCACGGCTGCAGCTGGTGCAGAACGCTGCAGCACGTCTTTTAACTGGATCTCGAAAGTCTGACCATGTTTCACCAATTTTGTCTTCCCTTCACTGGCTCCCTGTCCGTTACAGAATTGATTTTAAGATTCTTTTATTTGTTTTTAAATGCCTGAACGGTCTGGCCCCTCGCTACCTGTCAGACCTGCTGGTGAGGTATTCCCCTACACGCTCTCTGAGGTCCACAGATCAACTTCTGCTTGTGGTTCCTAAGACGAAGCGTAAACTGAGAGGTGACCGAGCTTTTTCTGTTATTGGTCCCAAGTTGTGGAATAAGCTGCCCCTGTACATTAGACAGGCTGAATCGCTTCTTGTTTTTAAGTCTTGTCTGAAGACTCATTTTTTCTCTTTGGCGTTTGACTAATTTAAAGGGTTGTTTTACTATTAACAATGTGCTGATGCCCCATTATGATGTAAATATGTATGTTTTATTGTTTCTTCTGTACAGCACTTTGGTCAACTTTGTTGTTTTTAACGGTGCTTTATAAATAAACTGGATTGGATTGGATTGGGTACCTGTCAATCCAAAGGACACACCCCTAAATATGTTGAATTTAGAGATTAAATTACTTTTAAATGGGCGAGTTAGAAAAAAATCCTGGTTATTTATGTCCACATGCAGACGTGCAAACGGAGTATTTGCAGATCTTTGGTCGGAGGTTTTAAAAGAATCGTGTTTACCTGCATAAATCTGCGTTCTTGTGTGGACAGACCAATATCGGAGAAAAATGTTGACGTTTTGTGAGATACTGCTACGTGTGGACAAAGTCTGAGCTGCAAACGCTGGTAAAAACACACGTCTTTGTATGCACCTGGTCGAGAAGGTGTCTGCAGGTTCAAAGGTGTCAAAGGTCATAAGACATCATAACGCCGTGGAAGGACAACGTCAACCTGGCCTGGAAAGGTCATAACGCAGTGTCTTTTTCTCACCTGCTGCTGAGGAAACAGCTCTGGATGACTTTGATCATGAAAGCTGCTGCTTCTTTCTCGCTCATCTGCGGGTTGAAACGTCCCCTGCGAGAAACACACACTCAGCATTAACAAAAAAACACAGTAAAATATTAAAAAAAAAAAAAAAAACCCTCTTAAAGTGACTTGAATAGTTTTGTCATCCAGCAGAAAGAAGCTAATCTCCAAGCAAGAGGTTCATCTTCTGCATGAGGCCACAGCGCAGAGACGGTGAGCGGGACGGGACATGTGCACGTCGCCAGGAGAAGGAAGAGGGATTTTATCATCAGTTTAATCACCGCCTGCAGCTGAATCTCACGCTTCACATTTACAGGAGAAGAAAAATGAAGCAAACGGCAAGCTGGGTGGGTACAAAATGCTGCATGGTGATGAGGTTGTGATGAGTTCTCACCTGTCTGGCACAGGTGTGTGTTTAAACCAGTTAAGCTCCACATCAGGAGTGTTTATGTAAGCGGTGGCGGTAAGGCAGGTCAGCGGCGGTTTAATCTAATACAATCCAGGCCATCGGACACCATTACAAATATGCTAAGCTAAATGATTCAGCAGCAGTTTATCTTTAGTTGTCATGACGACCAGCAGCGTATGCTCACGTTTCTTCTCAAAAGAAAGATGTGAACATTGTTTAAGCCTCTCCAGCAGGATCATCCTTCTGATGAGAACGTCATCCAACGTTGAGGCCGAAGCGCCAGACTGCTGCTCAGCCTTTTTATGTAAACGACTTGATGTGAGGAACCGGGCTGCGAATGCGCAAACACACCGTTGTGACGATGTGAAAGGAAAAGCCAGAGCAGAACCGGGACACGGTGGGTCGTGCAGCTTCTCTGCCTGACCAGGAGGAGGTGCTGTTGAGTCACTTTTACTGCACTATGAAAAGCTAAATGCTAACTCCGTTTCAGATGGATATGTACCACAAGCTCCAGGAAATTATCTTCTAAATATTTATCATAATCATTTTAAAAGAAAGTGAAAAATATATAAATTAATGACTGAAATGGAAATGATTCAGTTTCTTCTGCCTTGGAGGGGAAATGCCCACCCTCCCAGCACACCACGGCCACACATGAAGAAAAGGTTACCAATAAACTACGTATTATTCCAAGCAGACCGGGAGTGCACATGCTGGTGACGCTGCAGTCTCCCTGTTCTACCAGCTGAACCTGAACGCAACACACAGCTCACTACATTTCACAACATCTCAACAACATGGAGGGAAAATCCTCACTGATCCGTAAATCCTGTTTGTCTTCTTGGAAGTTCCATAAAAACGTCTGGAAGATCATTTTCCAGAACAGCCAGAGAGGCTCTGGCACGCCTTTCCAGAAGAATCTGTGGCGTTTTACTCAGACGTTCCCACTTCGCTCTTACTTGAGGAGTTTGATGGTTTGTCCTCTGAAGCAAGGCAGTCCAGTGTCCAGCATGAGGGTCACCAGGGAAACCACCGCATCCATGTAGGGCCTGTTTGACACGAGCACAGTAAAAATATCACCAACTGATTGTTGATCCATAGGGGATCCATCAGGAAGAGCGTTTCTTACCTGACGGCCAGATATCCTCTGACACACATCTCCATAAACCATTTAAAAGGCGTGGCCTCCATCTTGCCTCCCATGATCATCACCATCTCGTCAGTCAGCTTGATGTCCGGCTCCCAGCCCAGGTTCCCACCAGGAGAGCTCTCGAACATGAAGCCAAAATCTGCAGAAGACGAGGACGTGGTAAACCCCAACGTTCAGGGTGAAGCTGGAAGGAACTCTGAGACAGAAGCAGAGTCGGGGGTACACACCGATGTGGATGAGGTGTCCTTTGCTGTCCAGCATGATGTTGCCGTTGTGTCGGTCTTTGATCTGCAGCAGGAACAGCAGCAGGCTGTAGGCAGCCATGCTGCGGATGAAGTTATACCGAGCCTGGAGGAAGAAGACATGGTGAAGACTTGCATGGATTTGCTGTGACTCCCAGGAGGAACATCTGAGACATTGTTTCCTCAGCGATCCATCAGAGATATTTACTGACAAACTTAAATAAGAATGAACCAACTGAGATAAAGTTTAAACTGAAAGACTTGAAGGTGGGCACCTGCTGGAAAGCGAGGGTGGACTCGTCCCCGTACTGGTTACGGAAGTAATCGTACATCCCGAAGTCTGTCTGCCGGCCTAGCTGGTCTCTGGACTTGCAGTCTGGGATGCACTCGATCACGCCGCACTGCGGAAAAGAAAACAGAATTTTCATCACAGTAAACGTTGCAATACGGAGTCTAGTCATGCAGACAAGCATGAAGTCAGGAGCCACTAGAAGATCACAGATTGTGTTATTACACAAAGATCCTCCACGTGTTATTACACAAAGATCCTCCACGTGTTATTACACAAAGATACTCCATGGTGTTATTACACAAAGATACTCCATGGTGTTATTACACAAAGATCCTCCATGGTGTTATTACACAAAGATCCTCCATGTGTTATTACACAAAGATCCTCCACGGTGTTATTACACAAAGATCCTCCATGTGTTATTACACAAGGATCCTCCATGGTGTTATTTCAGAAAGATCCTTCATGTGTTATTAAATGAAGACGCTCCATGGTGTTATTACACAAAGATCCTCCATGTGTTATTACACAAAGATCCTCCATGGTGTTATTACACAAAGATCCTCCATGTGTTATTACACAAAGATACTCCATGGTGTTATTACACAAAGATCCTCCACGTGTTATTACACAAAGATACTCCATGGTGTTATTACACAAAGATACTCCATGGTGTTATTACACAAAGATCCTCCACGTGTTATTACACAAAGATACTCCATGGTGTTATTACACAAAGATCCTCCACGTGTTATTACACAAAGATACTCCATGGTGTTATTACACAAAGATCCTCCACGTGTTATTACACAAAGATACTCCATGGTGTTATTACACAAAGATCCTCCACGTGTTATTACACAAAGATACTCCATGGTGTTATTACACAAAGATCCTCCACGTGTTATTACACAAAGATCCTCCAGGTGTTATCACACAAAGATCCTCCATGGTGTTATCACACAAAGATCATCCATGGTGTTATTACACAAAGATCATCCATGGTGTTATTACACAAAGATCATCCATGGTGTTATTACACAAAGATCATCCATGGTGTTATTACACAAAGATCCTCCAGGTGTTATCACACAAAGATCCTCCATGGTGTTATCACACAAAGATCATCCATGGTGTTATTACACAAAGATCCTCCATGGTGTTATTACACAAAGATCATCCATGGTGTTATTACACAAAGATCCTCCAGGTGTTATCACACAAAGATCCTCCATGGTGTTATCACACAAAGATCATCCATGGTGTTATTACACAAAGATCCTCCATGGTGTTATCACACAAAGATCATCCATGGTGTTATTACACAAAGATCATCCATGGTGTTATTACACAAAGATGCTCCATCGTGTTATTACACAAAAATCATCCACATGTTCTTAAACAAATATCAACCATTGTCTTATTACACAATATCATTGTCTTATGACACGAATATCATCCACGTGTTATTACACAAAGATCATCCATCGTGTTATTACACGAAGATCATTCACGGGTTATTACACAAAGAAACTGTCGTTTTTTTCACAAAGATTCTCTGCGTGTTATTACAAAAAATGTCAATATTTTTTCTATGTTTAGTATGAACTAAGGAGGATTAAGTGTTTCTTGAGCGTTGTGACGTACAACCCCCCCAGTTTAAGGGAGGCTGAATAAACAGGGAGGGAACAAGGTGAGAGCTTTACCCCTGGCGCCGTGGCGACCACCCTGTACGGGAAGACAAACAGATCCAGACCAACCAGCTGGAAGATGTTCTTAAACAGCCCGATAATCTGCAGAGCCAGCATGTCCTGCAGGGGGACAGAAGCAGACGGGGGTTGTAGACGGGATTCTGGACACACAAACATGCTGTTAGGTGAGGAGGCGGGAACCTGTCTGCAGTCGTCTCCCACTTTGAAGATGGCTGCTTGCCAGCAAACCCTGCGTGACCCGTCTGGATTCTCCTCTCCGTCCTCCAGCGAGTCGGACGGGCAGCGCAGACCCTCCCTCTCCAGCTCACTCACCCCACAGCGCTTCACCTTGAACTTGGCCAGGTAAGGCGCCTTGGCAGCACTGTGAACACACAATCCTCTCATCAAACACAAACAAACATCATGTTTATGAGTCAAACTCTGGGATGAAGCAGGAGTGAAGACCTCTGCATGGGGGTTCCAGATTTGTAATCAATGTCCAGCACAATGGCTTCTGGGTTGCTAGGCAGGTAACATCCTGTACCGTAGAAAGTAGAGACAGACTGGCATCAGGTTAACTTTTTCTCCATGTTTTAGGGTTTGCACTTCGGTCACTGATCCGTTACCTGGCTGAACCTTGATGTCGGACAGAGCTTTAAGGCAGGCTCGTTTTCGCTCCTCGCCCTTCGGAACCGGCCTGAAAGATAAAGACGGAGTCAACTTTCTGCCTTTCCTGGCTGCGGCAGAGATGCTAACAAGCTAACGCTCTCACTTGATGATGGCCGACACGTTGGTGATCTTGTTGAAGAAGTCAAACTCTCTCTGGTAGAAGTCTTTGGCTGGACCCGACAGCGACCCGGTGATCTCCTCCACCATCTGCTCCAGCAGTTCTCCGATGTCAGCTGCAGAGAGTAAAACACGTTATGTTTCTTTATCCGTGGCACAGAGCTTTGCTGCTGTCGATGAACTCATCTCAGGAGCCGATCTGCTCCAGTGTCCCGCGGGTCGACATGAAGCGATGAGACTGTAGAAGAGATGAAACGGCTCCATGTCTCTCCGGTCAGCAACGAGCTACATTGGATTGGATTAACAGTTCTTGTTTTATCCATTTTTTTACCAATTACATTTGTTTATATTATTTTAAATACCATCTGTTCACGTGTCTGATTTTATCGTATAATTTTACATATACGTTGTTTTTATGAACATCATTCAGCTTTTTACTGTGTGAAAAAAGGATTTTTCTTCTTTCAAATCAGGTTCTCTCCTCTATTCTCTGCAGATTCTATTTAAAGGTGTTTGAAGAAAAAAACTTCAGAACCTATATTCAATGAACCTTTACATACTAAAAACAAAAATTTATCCTTAATCTGATGTTATAAATGAACCTTTATATGCAAAAAACCCTAAAGTTTATCCAGAGAGTTACTGATGTTACAGGTTAGTTTAACATGTTGAACTGCAGCAAAGTCAGCTGACACTGATTAAGAGATGAGCCATTGTTTGTATTGATTAAAACGGATCATGTTTACGTTGGTCTGCTTTGGGCGCAGTTTGTACGTTACATCCAAGCAGTGCTGAGAAGGAAAGCAGAAAGGTTGAATTCATTTCCACTTAGAGAGAATTATCGCTGGATGTGGTCCAGTAAGTTCTCCAACATCAAGTCAGCACAGTTCCCTGTTGGTTAATTTGCTTATTTAACTTCCTGAAACACAGCGTGCTCACTCTCTCTGCAACCCCACACTAAAGCTGGCGTTTCGGTGGCAGGTTCCACCTGCTGGAGCTTCTTGTAGGAACGCATGGACCTCCGTGGACGTTAACACACGTGGAAAGGATTTTTCAGGGTTAATGTGATTTGAAATCGCGATACGGTGAGAATCAGCAGTAACGTCCAGCCTCTGGTGGTCAAAGCACATGAATAAAGGAATCAGTCTCCTGAAAACATCCCGTTTGATCCTACATGGAGCAGAGTGTGACGTGGAGACACTCACGGTCTTTCTGGTGTCCCTCCTCGTCCACGAAGATGTTGGTTTTCATGTTCCAGATGAACTGATGGGCGAGAAGCTGAGACTTCTGCGCGGCCCACAGGATATACTCCCTCACATAACCCATCTGAGCAGGATGACATTGTCAGGGTTTAAATGCTGCGGGGGATATTATGAAGACAGTGGAGGAGGCCGAGGTGTGCGGCTTTACCTTATCATAACGAAGCGCCTGAACAATCTGAGGAATGTAGAACAAGATGGCATCCTGGGGAGAAAAACAGATGTTTTAATGCTACGTTAAAGCTCAGAGCCCCTCTGAGCTGCTAGCAGGAGGCATACCGGAGGGAAGGACCGCAGCACTTTAACGCCGTACTGCGCGGTGAGAGGATGAGGGGGGTACATGCTGCTGAAGTAGGACAGCCCGGTGGGCGGGTCAGCCGGAGCCCAACACAGGATGTGGCTCAGCTCTGGAGAGTCGGCATCGATGGTGTGCCACGTGACGAGGAACTGGGCACACAGCGGATAAAGATCAACATTTTGTCCCAAACAGAAAACGTTGAGCGTTACTGGACTGACTGATCCCACCTTGACGGCATCAGGGACGTCACTGACCGCTCCGGGGTCCAGTCTCACCAGTCTGGTCACTTCTGCTACAATGGCTTCATTCTTAAACCTGGAAACCAAGATGAGAAACACCAGCGAGTCAGGAGGAGACTTTGTGACTGGTGGAGCGGAAGCTGTGGGACAGAGGTTAACTGGTGACGGCTGTTGTCTCCATGTTGCCCCTGCAACGGACTGCTGACACGTCCAGCTGCTCTTTCTGGTTTAAAACATCTCAGAATGAAACACAAGAAGAAGCTTTAAATGGCAGCTCAGCAGCAGAAACCAAGGTGAAAACGTTGAAATTATTAATGGCTAAATATGAAGGATGGATGGACTAATGGACGGGTGGATGGATAGATGGATGGACGGACGGATGCATGGACGGGTGGATGGACGGATGCATGGACGGGTGGATTGATGGATAGATGGATGGACGGACGGGTGTATGTACTGGTGGATGAACGGATGCATGGACGGGTGGATGGATGGACGGGTGGATTGATGGATAGATGGATGGATGGATGGACGGACGGATGCATGGACGGGTGGATGGATGGACGGGTGGATTGATGGATAGATGGATGGATGGATGGACGGACGGATGCATGGACGGGTGGATGGATGGACGGGTGGATTGATGGATAGATGGATGGATGGATGGATGGACGGACGGATGCATGGACGGGTGGATGTATGCACCGGTCCTGCCTTTCCACCCAGCGGTCATCAGGCGAGAGGCAGGTGCACCCGGACTGCTCACCAGTCCAGCGCAGCTTTATACATTCAGCCCGTTTATTTAGCAGACGTTTAAAGTGGCAAACAGACCTTGATGGCAGCTGAATGGCCAGGTAGGGGGCAATGTTCCAGGCCAAGTTGACGTTGTCCTTCCACTGCTTCTCTGTCAGACTGATGTACTTGGACCTCCAGTTGGCGATGCTGGTCTCCACCGACTGCTCGGTGGCGATGGCCAGTTCCTGAGTGGAGAGTGGGTTGTACCACGTTGTCAGCCGTTCGATCTCGCTGGCCTGGGAGAGAGAGAGAGAGAGAGAGAGAGAGCAGAAAGATGATGAAGACCGCAGTGTCTCGCACACGGCCGGCACTATTCTGGGAACTGACCAGTAAGGCCAGCAGCAGAGTCCTGCGTTTCATGTAGTATTTGTGAAGCTCTGTTCCTCTGTTGCTCTTCTTGGACGTGCCTGGAAGAAGAGGAGGAGTATTTATCATGTCGAGCTTTGTGGAGACCTTCGACTCGCCGAGGTCTACCTGACTTCTTGGACGTGGTGGACATGCCGCTGGACAGCGGGTACGTGTTGATCCATCCCTGGCCGCTCTGCTGGGAGCGAGAGCTGGAGTCTATGTTGCTCCTCAGGTCGGCGGCGTTCATCACCGACAGGCTGTTCAAGGACGGGTCCTGATTATCTGTCCACGACAAAGCAGAGTCAGCGGGACTGAAGAGGATGGGGTTTCCTCTAAGAGATTCTCAAACATTTAACTTGTACAGTTGAAGTAAAAACAGGACTGAGATGTGAACAGATGATGATGATGATGATGATGAGGGTTTATCTGAAGAGATGGCTCGGGTCACGTGGTCCTCTGCTGCTGTGATGGACATGCACTGGAAAGCAGGAAGATCCGGTGGGAATGGAGGTAGAAGCTGCCTCGAACCACCGAGTCCTGCTCAGATGCTCGTTCTGATTCATCTGGTCCAGGATCTGCGATTTGAGGACTACCTGAAGCGTTTCCATGTGTATGAAAATGAACCATGTCTTTTCTCGGGGTCACCATGATGAAGAGGAGAGGGTTGCCAGGGGTGGAAATCAAACATTTCCCAATTTGTAGCTTCTTTTGGTGCCGAATTGATTGGTTGGAGCTAGGGGAGACGGGTGGGCTGATGAGTCATCATGCAGCTGACAAATTTGTGCTTTTCCTCACAGCTGCATTACAAAGAAAAAGCTGATTGAATGTAGTAAGAAGAGCAAAATAATAAAAACATAAGAGGCAAAAGGAAAAGTGGAACATGAACGTAAGAGGGACTAGAAGAAGTTTGGAGTGCAGCAGCTCTGTGAGGATAAGCGCCGTCAAATTTGACGTGCGTAGTAGCATGCCCCTGCTGCAGCGCAGGCCGAGCTCCACTGCTTTAGGCTTACTTAAGATAGATATCGGAGTAGTGCTGGACACGATAAGCGATCCAAATATCCCAGCAGAGAGCGTGCTCGGGGCTGGGGTAGTACCAAGCTCACCGGGTGGGACCAGCTGGCACGCTGCCAGGTACTTCTTGTCTGACAGGATGTTGGCGTAGAAGCGGATCATGATGCTGATGTCCTCGCGGAGACGCTTGTCACCCTGGGTGGGGAACTTCGGAGACACGCTGGAGAAAGACCAGAACCAGACGGATTATCAGGCGATTCATTTAAAGGATTTAGCGCGAAGATGTGGTACCTTCACCACTTCGGTACGCGTGGAAACATGTAAACACCTGCAGTAGAACTGGACCGTGTCTGAACTCTGGTGACCTGTGTTCATCACAAACATTACTGTTGATTCTCCGCAAAACACTCACATGTGGAGCCAATGATTCCCCAACTGATAATGATCCTTTGTGTTCAATTCAATTCAACTTTGCTTGTATAGCGCCACTTCACAACAATGTTGCCACAGGACACTTTACCTCCACATCATGTCAAGCCAGTTCATACATATCCTATAATAGAAACCAACTGATTGCATCAAGTGGTGACTTTGATCCAATCTTCCATCCTGAGCTGCACGCGGCGACAGTGGGAAGGAAAAAACTCCCTTTTAACAGGAAGAAAACCTCCGGCAGAACCCGGCTCAGGGAGGGCAGCCATCTGCCTCGACTGGTTGGGGTGGAGAGGACAGGAAAGACAGATCATGTTCTCATCATGCTGCAGAAACGGTCCATCTGAGCACGTTTTATAATCCGAAGCTAAAGTCCTGTTTTTAAATCAAGTTTTCAGGACGAGAAACTCCGCAAGAGCAGAATGAAGATTATTATTCATGTTTTCCTCCTTGCTGAGTGACTAAACCTTTACAGGACTTTATTTACATCATCTCACCGAGACTGATCAATGGAGAGAAAATTAACTTCATATCAATGTGTGTGTGTGACTTCAGGCATTTGCAAATGTGTGTTCATATGCACATTTGACACACACAGTATAACTTACACACACACAAATTATAAAAATGCACAATTTTTTACCTTCAACCTAATAAATAATTTCATGCTACAAAAAAAGGTTTTTGAGCAGACAAAACAGGCGGCGTGTGCACGCGGCGCCCGGTCGGTACCTGAAGTAATCGAAGGCGGTGGAATACATCTTCTCTCGCAGCACGTTTCTAACGGTTGCATTGGTGCAGACGTCAGAGTGGAGCAGGGCCAGACCCAGAGTCAGCAGCCTGCAGGACCCAAAACCGATCATTACCAAGATGTTTACCATCAGCTTCCTGCTGATTCTTACGTCCAATCATGTGGAAACCTTCTGCGGCTCGAGGCTTCTGACATGGATACGAAACTGTGTACCTGAAGCGAGGTCCAATGGCCGCCACATGGCGGTTGAGGCTGCTCTTAGCTCCACCGACGTCCAGGGACAGCGAGCGCTGCATCAAGCTGCAGAAGATCTCCACCTGATCTGCGCTGGAATACTTTGCTATCTCGAACCTCTGGACCAGAAACTGCATGAAAAACACAAAGGTTAACCGTGGAGAGGCGGATGTGACCCCGGAGACACAAACGGGCAGGATTTCATCTGACCTCGATCCAGATGTGGTGGGGGGTGACGTTTGGAGGGCACGGGATCGGCTGGCTTTCCTCCGACGCAGCCAGAGGATCAGCCTCCACCTGCGTGTCCGAGAAGAGGCCCATCTTCAGCTCCACCGTCATCTGCCACGCCCCCGCCATCTCCCGCATGAACTAAGCAGCAGAAGAGGACGATGATGCTTCGCACGAGAAGCCGAAATGCAGTAAAGAGACAACGCGTCAGCCTACCGGTACTTCCACGCCTGCACGCGCCGCCAGCAGCCACTCCCAGCAGGCGATGGCCGTCTCCATCCCGTTCTCCGTAAACATCTTGAGAGGAGACCAGCAGAGGTGGTGCAAGAGCTGAGGGTCGCAGTCTGGACACGAGCAAAAGCAGTCAGACACGTTCTGAGCCAGACGGGAGCGCACGTTCTGCACATGCAGAGAGAAGTCCAACCTTTGCTGCTGATCAGCAACGCCGCCAGTTTGAACATTGCCTCGGTGAAAGCTTCAGGCTGAGCCGAGTCCAAAGCTTCTCCCATCTGCTTGATCATCAATCGGCTCAGATCGGACTGCCCTCGGACCGCCTGCGCAAAATTAATCATACCTGCAACCTGCAGACGACAGAGAGAAGAGGAACAGTGAAGAAGGAAATGACCCGTCATGATGCAGCCGTCTCCAGAACTTCCTCTTGTTCAGGTCTCTTCTTTCTGACAAGTTCGATCTGAATGGTCAAAACTGGCAGTGTGACGCAAGGATGTCACAATTACTTTATTTCACAACTAATCACGTCAATAAAAAGCACAATTAATTAACAGTAGGGATCATGTCTGAACTGTGACGGCAGCTAAACACTGAACCACATCGGTGTGTTACGTTTGTGTTGCAGTAGAGGAAGAGTTTCCTGTCAAACGGATCAAATCATGACTGTTGGACTGTCAGAAATACGCCTTCATGTGAAAACAGCAGTTTAGTATGTTTAACTGGAAGTAAACATACAATAACATTAATAGTGAGATGCAACGTGGAATAAAATGTGTTCTGTAACCGACTCAGGTTGGATTTACGGCAAAACATCTCCAGTTACGCAGCGTCTATTAAACGTTACGCAGCTTTTATTAAACGTTACGCAGCTTTTATTAAACGTTACGCAGCGTCTATTAAACATTACGCAGCTTTTATTAAACGTTACGCAGCTTTTATTAAACGTTACGCAGCGTCTCTTAAACGTTACGCAGCGTCTCTTAAACGTTACGCAGCGTCTCTTAAACGTTACGCAGCGTCTATTAAACGTTACGCAGCGTCTCTTAACGTTACGCAGCGTCTCTTAAACGTTACGCAGCGTCTCTTAAACGTTACGCAGCGTCTCTTAAACGTTACGCAGCGTCTCTTAAACGTTACGCAGCATCTATTAAACATTACGCAGCGTCTATTAAACGTTACGCAGCGTCTATTAAACGTTACGCAGCGTCTCTTAAACGTTACGCAGCGTCTCTTAAACGTTACGCAGCGTCTATTAAACGTTACGCAGCGTCTATTAAACGTTACGCAGCGTCTATTAAACGTTACGCAGCGTCTATTAACGTTACGCAGCTTTTATTAAACGTTACGCAGCTTTTATTAAACGTTACGCAGCGTCTCTTAAACGTTACGCAGCGTCTCTTAAACGTTACGCAGCGTCTCTTAAACGTTACGCAGCGTCTCTTAAACGTTACGCAGCTTTTATTAAACGTTACGCAGCTTTTATTAAACGTTACGCAGCTTTTATTAAACGTTACGCAGCGTCTCTTAAACGTTACGCAGCGTCTCTTAAACGTTATGCAGCGTGTCTAATAAACGTTACGCAGTGTCTAATAAACGTTACGCAGCGTCTATTAAACGTTACGCAGCGTCTATTAAACGTTACGCAGCATCAATTAAACGTTACGCAGCTTTTATTAAACGTTACGCAGCTTTTATTAAACGTTACGCAGCTTTTATTAAACGTTACGCAGCGTCTATTAAACGTTACGCAGCGTCTCTTAAACGTTACACAGCGTCTCTTAAACGTTACGCAGCGTCTCTTAAACGTTACGCAGCGTCTATTAAACGTTATGCAGCGTCTATTAAACGTTACACAGCGTCTATTAAACGTTACGCAGCATCAATTAAACGTTACGCAGCTTTTATTAAACGTTACGCAGCGTCTCTTAAACGTTACGCAGCATCAATTAAACGTTACGCAGCGTCAATTAAACGTTACGCAGCGTCTCTTAAACGTTACGCAGTGTCTATGATATTTTATGCAGCGTTTATTAAATGTTTTGCAGCATCTATTAATTATTACGCAGTGCTTATTAAACATTACCCAGTTTAATAATCGTTACTAAGTGTTTATTAAACATTAGGCAGCATCTAATAATTGTTACGCGGCATCTATTGATAGTTACGCAGAGTCTATTAATCATTAAATTATAAAATTATTATAAATTATTAAATGTTACACAGCGTTTCTTAATCGCTACTCTGTGTTTATTAAATGTTAAATAGCGTCTATTAAATGCTATGCAGTGTTTATTAAACATTACACAAAGTTTATCAATCGTTACTCGGTGTTTATTAAACGTTAAACAGCGTCTAATAATCATTATTTGGTGTTTATTAAATGTTACACAGTGTTTATTAAACATTAGGCAGCGTCTAATAATCGTTATGTAGCATTTATTAAATGTTACGCAGTGTTTATTAAATGCTAAGCAGTGTTTGTTAAACGTCTGACAATGGGAAAAATCCGGATGTAAAGCCATCTTTGCTTCCTCTAAGACTCACATCTGTGGACTCATAGTTTTGTTGTGCTTTATGCGTTTGTGCAGCAGTTTTATCGTGACAGGTGCCTTATGGACGAAGGTAGCGGTCCTGTAGTTTCTGCATGGATTCATTTATTCTGCATTCGGCAGAACAGCTGGAACGGCTTCCTAGTTACTTCACTTCAATTCTATACTGTTATATGTTTATATCAAAATATAGAAATAAATCAAACATTGAGACTGAAACGTGTTTACACAATGTTATCAGTGAGATAATTTCTCAGACAATAATTAACTACAGGATCCATAACAACGACATCACCAGTCTAATACGCGTCAACAAACTACCAACATGTGGAAAACGACAACAGCAAGCCGAAGGTGCAGGATGCAACGGGTCAGTTTACCTCTCCGGCGTATCTGTTGCGCAGGTTGAGGGAGGCCATGAAGTTGGAGTAGTCCTTCTTTACACAGGCCGGCCTCTCCGTCAGCTGAGTGGGCTAACGGCGACAACACGGACAGAAGGTAGAGAGTCAAACTGAGTTCTACAACAGATTAAAATGTCTGCAACCCAGATGAGACACAGCATGGAGTTCCTGGTTTTCACGCTGGTCATCCATCTCTGTTTCTGGATTTGGAGCTGGTAAAGCGGGAACTCACCCCCAGCGTGGTGCTCTGCCTGTTATAACCAGCGAAGTGCAGGATGCTCTCCGTGGCCATGGCCAGGCCCGTGTGCTGGGAGAGACCCGACACCCAGTTCTGATGTTTGTTCAGGTACTCCTGCAACAGAACATGTCATGTGAGAGTGTTATTTATGGAAGCTTTCTGAGGGTGGGAACTGAAGGTTTAATGGTAAAACATTACCTGCAGGTGGGATTTGGTGACAGATGGAGCCCACTTCATGGCTTCTTTCAGGATTTCTCCACAACGTGCAGCGAAGTCCTTCACTATGCTCTGAAAGAATCACAAACAGCCGTTGGTTTGTACGTTAGAGGATTAAAACGGAGCGTTTCCTGAGGTTCCCGTCAGCGTTACCTCTCTGGCTTCGTACGTATCTGGGACGGTGATCCTGTACGGTGTGTCTGGGATGTCATAATAAGGCTGGTCTTTATGGATGTCCTGCAACAGATCAGAAAACGCGGCTTCAGACGGAGCTATGAGGGGAAGTGTGACGGGTCAGCTGGATCAGGACTCACAGCGCTGAGGGACAGCGAGAGCGTCTGCAGGATGTCCAGCATGGTCCTCAGCACGCGGCCGCTCCACAGCAGGTGGGGGAACCTGAGTACAGAGACGCTCTCAGCTGCGTTTCTACGTTCTTACAGCCTCCGTGTCGCGTTCATGCATCGGTGCGCTTACGTTTCAGCCAAGCCGGACAGATACTTGTCGGCGACTCTGCGGATCCTCTTGTGGATGTGGTTGAAGTTGACCAGGAGGAACTGGGCGTGGCGCTCCAGCTCTTCTTCATGGGCTTTAGTCTTGGCCTGAAAACAGAAAAATTCAGATTTTTTATTTATTCTAAATATTTACTGAACTGATCATTTTGTTTCTGAAACGTCTGAGTGGCACAAAACCCCGAACAGTTTCCCAGTTTAAGGTCATGTCATGTGAGGGACAGGGACCCCCGGCCCCAACGTCCTGCAGACTTTCCATGTTTCCCTGCTGCAACACAACTGAGTCCAATGAACAGCAGACATGCAGAGCTCATCAGACATCCGTGACCGAGCAGGTTTTACCCTGCTGCTTGCTGTAGCAGCAGGGTAAAACCTGCAGGGTAGTGGCCCTGAGGACCAGGTCTGGGGCTCACTGGTTCAGGACATCTTATGTTACTGGTTCAACCAAAACACAGAAGCAGCAACTGAAAAACTGAATCCTGAAGGGTTTTCTAGACGACGTTGTCAGCCTCTAACATCTCCAACACCTCTCTTCTTTCCATGGTTGTTCCAGGTCTTTGGTGTCTGCAGGTCTCTGAAGGTCTGAACGTCTCCGTCAGGCTGAGGTCTGGACCACCACACAGTCTCCGTCAGGCTGAGGTCTGGACCACCACACAGTCTCCGTCAGGCTGAGGTCTGGACCACCACACAGTCTCCGTCAGGCTGAGGTCTGGACCACCACACAGTCTCCGTCAGGCTGAGGTCTGGACCACCACACAGTCTCCGTCAGGCTGAGGTCTGGACCACCACACAGTCTCCGTCAGGCTGAGGTCTGGACCACCACACAGTCTCCGTCAGGCTGAGGTCTGGACCACCACACAGTCTCCGTCAGGCTGAGGTCTGGACCACCACACAGTCTCCGTCAGGCTGAGGTCTGGACCACCACACAGTCTCCGTCAGGCTGAGGTCTGGACTCGGACTGGATTGTGATGTGGATCTGCTGCGGCGTTTGGATCATGTCCAGCTGCATGAGACGGCTTCTGGGACGTCTGGAGCGTCTGAGTTGGGTTTTAAAGCTCCTCTGAGCTTTTGGTCTCAGACTGAACTCGTTGGGACGTTCAGTCCTCCCATCCGTCCTCAGTATGTCCCACCTGTCATGTCTCACATCTGACCAGAATACTCTGACACCCAGAGCAGTTTCAGGTCTCAACGCTGGCCAGGTGTCCAAACCATCCTCCCTCCATCGCCATGCCGACGGCTGGTGAGAGATGTTTGGCTTGATGTGTTCTGACCAAACACGTCCACGCTGGTCGGTTTTCTGGTTTGCAGCGTTCCCAACAAGCCAGACTGGTTCAGCCTTCTCTAACTGGACTGCCGGGACTTGAACATCCAACTTGGAGCCTGAGACCCGGACCGTCTGAGGGTTCTGCTGAACGAGGCAACAGCTACTTCTTTAAGGTCTTCCCTCCCTATAAACACACCTGGAAGCTGCGGAGCCGCTGATGGTGATCAGTAAATCAGGGAATCGATCACCGGACGGCGACAGACAGAAAATACTTCACTCACTTTTTCAGCCATCATTTGAAGGAAGACCTCAAACACCTTGTCGCTCACGGCGATCACACACTGCATCATTCCTGGAAACACGAGAACAAACGACACATGAGGAGGTCAGAATCTCTACGGACGCCTCCGTCCTCTTCTATCTCGTCTTACCAGATTTGTCTTTCTGTATGGCTCTGTCCTCAAAGTACCGGAACATGACCTGAAAGCGGTCCGAGTCCAGAGCATGCAGCATCCTGAGCAACAAGGAACAAAACGAGGAGAAAGCTCAGCAGCGAACTCTCTGAAGGCTTCCGTTTCTCTGCGGACACGTCAGCGTACCTCATGTACTCCAGCCTGTAAACGGACAGCAGATACGTGGACATGGCGAAGTCCAGCTTGTTGATGAGAGCCGCCACCTCAGGAGGAGGATCCAGCAGGTTGATGATGGTGCTGCGCAGATCGTTCAGCTCCGCCTGAAACGCAGCAGCGACAGTCAGATCGAGCTAAAGGTCGGCGTACATTCAGGAAAGTTTGTTTTTTCATATAAAACAAAACATGAAAAATTGGAAAACTGGTCATTTATTTTAATTTTTTGTTTTAAAATCCAAAATGATAAAAAACAGATTACGGACTGTCATCCGTTTTCCGATTTTGTGCACAAAACAAAAATGGATAAAACGGATAAAGAGCACTTGGATTCCAGTTATATAAATGTTGGGATATGTTTTATATATTATCCTCATATGGAATCAGTACAACATATCTGTATACAGCGTGATCCCAACACAAGTTTTTACATTTATATGTTTAACATTGTGTGAGCTCTACTGTCCTTTACTGTCCAGCAGTAGATGAGAAAGTGGATCAGGGAGATGTGAGAACTAAACCTTACACCTGCGTGTCCTAAGTAGCTGCTTTACCAGGTCAACTAAACACCAATATGAGCATTCAGCTCAAACAAAAAAAACAAAACAAACAAAAACAAAAAAACAGTCATTTTCCGGGTCTTTCTGTCTGGTAATTTTGGTCCTGAAGTAAAACATTACTTCAACGGTTTAGTAACCCTGCTGCTCTGCTGGAGTTTTCACTGTCTGAAAACTCCAGCAGAAGCAGCGAATAAACTTTCTTCCTTGGCAGGCTGAGAGTACGAGAACCTGCAGCTAGCTTCAGCTAGCTTTGGGGTAAACTCCCTTCACTTCACCTCTTTTTCTGTCTCGCGCGCGTTCTCTCTTTTCGTTGTCTTCGTCTTCCGCCGTCCACTACGTGCAATGAGAACTTGCGGGTCACAGCGCTGCCTCAAGCGAAAAATCAAAAAGGCAATCCAAGTGCTCGTTATCCATTTTTTCCATTTTCGTTTTGTGCACAAAATCGGAAAACGGATGACGATCCGTTATCTGAATTTTCGTTTTGGATTTTGAAACAAAAAATGTAAAAAAAAAAACAAAACTGTTTTTTCAATTTTTCATATTTTGTTTTAAATAAAAAAAAAAACCCGAACTGCCTGAATGTACTCTGACCGCTACAGCAGTCTGGTCCGCCTGGTCTGGTCTGGGTAGTCCGGTCCGGTCCGGTCCGGGAGCTCCACCATCCCGTCGTCTCCAACACACCTGAATGAGACGAACGTCTCCTCACCTGGTTTCTGCAGAGCGGCTGACGATTCTGCTGCAGCTAAACGCAGCAGGAAGGTGGAGCTCCAGGACCGGACTTGGGCCTCCATTCACTGCATGGTGCACGGGAATGTGTGTGTGTGTGTGTGTGTGTGCTCATACCGGCGTGACGGTGTCGTTCTTCAGTGCTGAGTTGTACTGCAGCTCTGACCGTAATGGTTCTCCACTGGGAAACGTCAGCAGCGGCGACTTGGTGGCGATCTCACAGACTCCTTCGTACCACTCCTCCGGCCACAGACCTGAAGGTTTCAACGCCACAGAGCGTGCCGTAAGGGGGCGTTTGGTGAAAGGAGGTCAGCCAGCTACAGAACGAAACTCTGCAGGATTTCCTGCTTCGCCTAAATCTCAGTAAGTTTGTGTGAAAAGAAAAGACGAGCAGACTTCGTCTACCTGAGCCCTCCACAGCGAAGCCCATGACCACCGAGTAGAGCCAGAAGTCTCTGAACAACTTCTGCAGACGCGGCTTCGCTTCCTTTATCGGTGGAAGTCTCTTCATCAGCTACAGCAGGAAGAGAGGGGGGGATCGCGTTTCAGGTGATGATGATGATGATGAAGAACTGAGTTCATAGGAAGTAGAAAAGTTCATGTGACCAGGAAACAACCAGCCAACTCACCACAGCGATGACTGGGATCAGGACGCCGAGGTTTCCAGCACTGCTGGACGCCTGCAGACAAAGGAAAGTCACTTCATGCACTTTATGGAGAAGAAGCTGCAGAAGTTATGCTGTTTCTACTGGGAACCATGCTTTTCCCAGAGAGATGTTTCTACTGGGAACCATGCTTTTCCCAGAGAGATGTTTCTACTGGGAACCATGCTTTTCCCAGAGAGATGTTTCTACTGGGAACCATGCTTTTCCCAGAGAGATGTTTCTACTGGGAACCATGCTTTTCCCAGAGAGATGTTTCTACTGGGAACCATGCTTTTCCCAGAGAGATGTTTCTACTGGGAACCATGCTTTTCCCAGAGAGATGTTTCTACTGGGAACTTTTCATCTGGGAACTTCTACTTTTCATCTCATCCTGCAGGCAGCTGCAGATCAAACTTTCTGATCAGGACTTTGTGAGACAGTCTGGAGTTGACTGAAGCAACCGCAGCCGGTAGGCCGCCAGCCGTCTTCCACTCCGGAAAATTCATCCGTCCTTTGGTCTCAGAGCCGAATGAGACATAACAGTCAGAAAATCTCCATAATTTAATAGGGGGAAAAAAGCTAAATATTTTATTTTTTCTATTTTGCAGGAAGAAAATTTAAACTTTTCCACTTTCACCATCTTCATGCAGATGGTAAATGTGAAACATTAAGGAGTTAAACTGCTTTCCCAACAGTTTCCTTTTGCCTTAACATAATATATATGCAGAACTCAGACGGCTTACAGGGAAGCTGGATCCTTTTGGAATGAATTAATCTAAAATAAAGTTCTAAACCTGCAGCTCAGACCAGGTCGGAGTCCAGCGGAGAGTTTGTAAGCATCATCATCATCATGCTGGTCATAAGGTGACCTACCTTCAGTGCCGGTCCTTTGTCTGAAGCCCTCTCGCTGGCTCTCTTCCCCTCTAAGCCCAGCTGAACGAAGAGCTCCAGCAGGTTGACCAGCAGCTCGTCCACCATGTGCTCAGCCTGGAGGTTCGCCGCGATGTTACCCAGAGCGTTTATCACGGCCAGGGAGCAGTGTCTGCACAAACAGAGAGGGATCTTTACTTCATCTTCAACGTCTGAACAAACAGCCTCAAAGTAGTTTTACATGTCTGGATTCAGAACGAGGAATACAGATTTATTTCTGTTATTTTACACAGATCAGCAACACGTATCCCCCAGCACGTATCCCCAACACGTTTCCCCCAACACGTTTCCCCCAACACGTTTCCCCCAACACGTTTCCCCCAACATGTTTCCCCCAACATGTATCCCCAACACGTTTCCCCCAACACGTTTCCCCCAACACGTATCCCCCAGCACGTTTCCCCCAGCACGTTTCCCCCAGCACGTTTCCCCCAACACGTTTGCCCCAACACCTTTGCCCCAACACCTTTGCCCCAACACGTATCCCCCAGCACGTTTCCCCCAGCACGTTTCCCCCAGCACGTTTCCCCCAACACGTTTGCCCCAACACGTTTGCCCCAACACGTATCCCCCAGCACGTTTCCCCCAGCACGTTTCCCCCAGCACGTTTCCCCCAACACGTTTGCCCCAACACGTTTGCCCCAACACGTATCCCCCAGCACGTTTCCCCCAGCACGTTTCCCCCAGCACGTTTGCCCCAACACGTTTGCCCCAACACGTTTGCCCCAACACGTATCCCCCAACACGTTTGCCCCAGCACGTTTGCCCCAACACGTTTGCCCAAACACGTTTGCCCAAACACGTATCCCCCAGCACGTTTGCCCCAACACGTTTGCCCAAACACGTTTGCCCAAACACGTATCCCCCAGCACGTTTCCCCAACACGTTTCCCCCAACATGTATCCCCAACACGTTTCCCCCAACATGTATCCCCAACACGTTTCCCCCAACATGTTTCCCCCAACATGTATCCCCAACACGTTTCCCCCAACACGTTTCCCCCAACACGTATCCCCCAGCACGTATCCCCAACATGTTTCCCCCAACACGTATCCCCCAACACGTATCCCCCAGCACGTTTGCCCCAACACGTATCCCCCAACACGTATCCCCCAACACGTATCCCCCAGCACGTATCCCCCAGCACGTTTCCCCCAGCACGTTTCCCCCAGCACGTTTCCCCCAGCACGTTTCCCCCAGCACGTATCCCCCAGCACGTATCCCCCAGCACGTATCCCCCAGCACGTTTGCCCCAGCACGTATCCCCCAGCACCTTTGCCCCAGCACCTTTGCCCCAACACGTATCCCCCAGCACGTTGCCCCCAACACGTTGCCCCCAACACGTATCCCCCAACACGTATCCCCCAACACGTATCCCCCAGCACGTTTGCCCCAACACGTATCCCCCAACACGTATCCCCCAACACGTATCCCCCAGCACGTATCCCCCAGCACGTTTGCCCCAACACGTTTGCCCCAACACGTTTCCCCCAGCACGTTTCCCCCAGCACGTTTCCCCCAGCACGTTTCCCCCAGCACGTTTCCCCCAGCACGTTTCCCCCAGCACGTATCCCCCAGCACGTATCCCCCAGCACGTTTCCCCCAGCACGTATCCCCCAGCACGTATCCCCCAGCACGTTTGCCCCAGCACGTTTGCCCCAACACGTTTGCCCCAGCACGTTTCCCCCAGCACGTTTCCCCCAGCACGTTTCCCCCAGCACGTATCCCCCAGCACGTTTCCCCCAGCACGTATCCCCCAGCACGTTTCCCCCAGCACGTATCCCCCAGCACGTTTGCCCCAGCACGTTTGCCCCAGCACGTTTGCCCCAGCACGTATCCCCCAGCACGTATCCCCCAGCACGTTTGCCCCAACACGTTTGCCCCAACACGTTTCCCCCAGCACGTTTCCCCCAGCACGTTTCCCCCAGCACGTTTCCCCCAGCACGTTTCCCCCAGCACGTATCCCCCAGCACGTATCCCCCAGCACGTTTGCCCCAGCACGTATCCCCCAGCACGTTTGCCCCAGCACGTTTGCCCCAGCACGTTTGCCCCAGCACGTATCCCCCAGCACGTATCCCCCAGCACGTATCCCCCAGCACGTATCCCCCAGCACGTTTGCCCCAGCACGTTTGCCCCAGCACGTTTGCCCCAGCACGTTTGCCCCAGCACGTTTGCCCCAGCACGTTTGCCCCAGCACGTTTGCCCCAACACGTTTGCCCCCAGCACGTTTCCCCCAGCACGTTTCCCCCAGCACGTATCCCCCAGCACGTTTCCCCCAGCACGTATCCCCCAGCACGTTTGCCCCAGCACGTTTGCCCCAGCACGTTTGCCCCAGCACGTATCCCCCAGCACCTTTGCCCCAACACCTTTGCCCCAACACGTATCCCCCAGCACGTTGCCCCCAGCACGTTGCCCCCAGCACGTTGCCCCCAACACGTTGCCCCCAACACGTATCCCCCAACACGTATCCCCCAACACGTATCCCCCAGCACGTTTCCCCCAGCAAGTTTCCCCCAACACGTATCCCCCAACACGTTTCCCCCAACACGTTTCCCTCAGCACGTTTGCCCCAGCACGTTTGCCCCAGCACGTTTGCCCCAAGCACGTTTGCCCCAAGCACGTTTGCCCCAGCACGTATCCCCCAGCACGTATCCCCCAGCACGTATCCCCCAGCACGTTTCCCCCAGCACGTTTCCCCCAGCACGTTTCCCCAACATCTTTCCCCCAACATGTATCCCCAACACGTTTGCCCCAGCACGTTTCCCCCAGCACGTATCCCCCAGCACGTTTGCCCCAACACGTTTCCCTCAGCACGTTTGCCCCAGCACGTTTGCCCCAAGCACGTTTGCCCCAACACGTTTGCCCCAACACGTATCCCCCAGCACGTATCCCCCAGCACGTTTCCCCAACATCTTTCCCCCAACATGTATCCCCAACACGTTTGCCCCAGCACGTTTCCCCCAGCACGTATCCCCCAGCACGTTTGCCCCAACACGTTTCCCTCAGCACGTTTGCCCCAGCACGTTTGCCCCAAGCACGTTTGCCCCAACACGTTTGCCCCAACCACGTTTGCCCCAGCACGTTTGCCCCAGCACGTTTGCCCCAACACGTTTGCCCCAGCACGTATCCCCCAGCACGTATCCCCCAGCACGTATCCCCCAGCACGTTTGCCCCAACAAGTTTGCCCCAACACGTTTGCCCCAACACGTTTGCCCCAACACGTATCCCCCAGCATGTTTCCCCAACATGTATTCCCCAGCACGTTTGCCCCCAGCACGTTTGCCCCCAGCACGTGTCCCCCAACACGTTTCCCCCAACACGTATCCCCCGGCACGTATCCCCCGGCACGTTTCCCCCAACATGTATCCCCAACACGTTTCCCCCAACACGTATCCCCCAACACGTATCCCCCAGCACGTTTGCCCCAGCACGTATCCCCCAGCACCTTTGCCCCAACACCTTTGCCCCAACACGTATCCCCCAGCACGTTTCCCCCAGCACGTTGCCCCCAACACGTTGCCCCCAACACGTTGCCCCCAACACGTTGCCCCCAACACGTATCCCCCAACACGTATCCCCCAGCACGTTTCCCCCAGCACGTTTCCCCCAACACGTATCCCCCAACACGTATCCCCCAGCACGTTTGCCCCAGCACGTATCCCCCAGCACCTTTGCCCCAACACCTTTGCCCCAACACGTATCCCCCAGCACGTTTCCCCCAGCACGTTGCCCCCAACACGTTGCCCCCAACACGTTGCCCCCAACACGTATCCCCCAACACGTATTCCCCAGCACGTTTCCCCCAGCACGTTTCCCCCAACACGTATCCCCCAACACGTTTCCCCCAACACGTTTCCCTCAGCACGTTTGCCCCAGCACGTTTGCCCCAGCACGTTTGCCCCAAGCACGTTTGCCCCAACACGTTTGCCCCAAGCACGTTTGCCCCAGCACGTTTGCCCCAAGCACGTTTGCCCCAGCACGTTTGCCCCAAGCACGTTTGCCCCAACACGTTTGCCCCAACATGTATCCCCCAGCACGTTTGCCCCAGCACGTTTGCCCCAACACGTTTGCCCCAACATGTATCCCCCAGCACGTTTGCCCCCAGCACGTTTGCCCCCAGCACGTGTCCCCCAACACGTTTCCCCCAACACGTATCCCCCGGCACGTATCCCCCGGCACGTTTCCCCCAACATGTATCCCCAACACGTTTCCCCCAACACGTATCCCCCAACACGTATCCCCCAGCACGTTTGCCCCAACACGTTTGCCCCAACACGTTTGCCCCAGCACGTTTCCCCAACACGTATCCCCCAGCACGTTTCCCCAACATGTATCCCCAACACGTTTCCCCCAACACGTTTCCCCCCACACGTTTCCAGCAACACGTTTCCAGCAAAACGTTTGCCGCAACACGTTTACCGGAGCACGTTTCCCCCAACACGTTTGCCCCAACACGTTTGCCCCAACACGTTTGCCCCAACACGTATCCCCCAGCACCTTTCCCCCAGCACGTATCCCCCAGCACGTATCCCCCAGCACGTATCCCCCAGCACGTATCCCCCAGCACGTATCCCCCAGCACGTATCCCCCAGCACGTTTCCCCCAACACGTTTCCCCCAGCACGTTTCCCCCAGCAAGTTTCCCCCAGCACGTATCCCCCAACACGTATCCCCCAGCACGTTTCCCCCAGCACGTATCCCCCAGCACGTATCCCCCAGCACGTTTCCCCCAGCAAGTTTCCCCCAACACGTATCCCCCAGCACGTTTCCCCCAGCACGTTTGCCCCAACACGTTTGCCCCAACACGCATCCCCCAACACGTTTGCCCCAACACGTTTGCCCCAACACGTTTGCCCCAACACGTTTCCCCCCACACGTTTCCCCCCACACGTTTCCCCCCACACGCATCCCCCAACACGTTTCCCCCAGCACGTTTCCCCCAACACGTTTCCCCCAACACGTTTCCCCCAACACGTTTCCCCCAACACGTTTCCCCCAACACGTTTCCCCCAACACGTTTCCCCCCACACGTTTCCCCCCACACGTTTCCCCCCACACGTTTCCCCCCACACGTTTCCCCCAACACGTTTCCCCCCACACGTTTCCAGCAACACGTTTCCAGCAAAACGTTTGCCGCAACACGTTTACCGGAGCACGTTTCCTGCAGCACGTGTCCTGCGGCGCTCACCTGTATCCGTGGTCCTTGTAGTCTTTCGTGGAGTAAACCATGGAGCTGGCCTTGACGCTGATCTGCTGGAACAAATTCCACACTTCCTGGTAGATGTATTGCTGAGAAAAGTAAAGGTGATAAAAAGTTTTTTTGTTAGAATCCGTATCTGGAATAGAAAGTTGTTGTCAGTGTTTAACTGATGTCCTCTTCCTGCAGAAGATCAGCTCAGATGTGTGAGGACTCACATTCCCCGTGATGACCATGCAGCCCAGCTGGTCGATGATGAGGACGTCGAGCTGCGACGGCGGCTGACAGAACTTCTGCTGCAGAATCTGCAGGATGGGCTCCATCACTCTGGGCGTGTCCCGTAAGGCCACGGCGATGTGACCCAAAGCTCTGATGGTGTGGTCCGGGATCAGGTGAGCATCCCTGGGAAGTGGGGGGGAGTTGGAGGTTAAGCTCATTTTATCAAAACACAGCTGAAGATCTCCTTGTTGTCTTTAACTTACTTGTCGTTTTCCTGATAGATGTAGAGACGATTGGACAGACTGGCGAGGAAAGCCTCCACGATGACGTTGTCCATGGTCAGGCCGGCTTTCAGACACCTGAGAGGAAGAGGAGAGGTCAGGCCCACATCCTGGAGGTGATAAAAGCTCAGAAAACTGCTTGCTTCACTGCTGCGCGTCATGCAGCCCAACATGTTGGCAGCTAAACATGTTGGGGACGCACCGATGCCCTTTTTGGGAGTTCAGAACCAGTACCTGAAATGTGAATATCTGCCGATACCGATATTTGCCGATACTAAATCTGTTTATGTGAACATTATTGTGGTTATTACTGCTGTTATAACTGTGTCAGACTTCATCAGGTTGTAATAAAGGACCCATCCTTTCTGAAGTTACCTCACCAATATAAATATAATAATAATAATAATAATAACAATTTCAACAGGTTTTATTCTGATTTGTCACATTTTACCTAAATACAACTATAAATGTGCGGTTTTGGAACAAAGATCCGGCTTTTAGTGCCGTGTTCCTCGTCGCATGCGGCTCTCTGACTCTTGACTTGCGGCTCGTGAAGCAGCCTCTGGCTGTCTGAAAATGCGATCTAAACAAGTCATAATGATCCTCAACGCTGCAGTTCTCTCCACAAACAAGAGCTGCAGGCTGCTTGCAGAAACTCTGCTGTCCTAACGGCCCTAACTGACCCTGTCAGAGTTGCCAGTTCTGGCTGATTTCAGCTGCAGCGAACTCCACCAAAGAGCTGCTCCGTCGGTAGCTCCGTATATATAATGAAAAAGAAACGCCCACATTCTGGAGGCATTATTGTATTTTCACCACATACTGTTGCATAAGAACGCCGTTACTCCGTGTAATATTTAGGATAACCATTCCTTGCTAAGAAGCTGAATGTTGCTGATCTGGCAACGTAGCAGGATACGTAGCGTGGGAACGTTTCTTTTGGGGGGAATGGCGGCTCTCCTCGTCTTAGTATGTTGAGTTCAGCTCTTGTTGAATTAACAGAGAGGATCACTGTTTTAGTGAAACAAAAAAGTCACATTTTAACATTCAAGGCATTTATTTCTTTTAAAACACGTCCGAAGCATCACACACATCTGGCTGACTGGACTAGTGTGGTATCGGTACACTTTATTAATACCAAGTGTAAGTACGAGTTGGTATTGAGCCGATACCGATGCTGGTATCGGTATCGGTGCATCCCTACGCTGAACGTCCAACCTGAGTCGGATATTATTAAAATGTTTCCACATCAGGTTTGATCAACAGCATCATTGAAGCTTCTGAATGTTTTCAGCTGGTCGTCCTGCAGGAGGTGAAACATTTCTGTCCCGCTTCGCAGGCGGTGGAGACGCTTCAGGTCCAGACACAACCTTCTGAGGAACGCTGCAGGATCTTTATGATTAATCATGGTGTTTAATCTTCTTGCTGGTTTGGAGCTCCTGAACCAAACATGTCAGGACACAACAGCCTCTGATCCATGTATGCCAACCTGATCCTGAAGCTTCTACCGGCATCGCTGTCCTGGAAGTGCAGAAGGAAAAGCAGCTCACCTGCAGATGTTATCGATGGAGATGTCCCGCAGCTGTTCGTACATGGAGGGCTGGCTCTTCTTGCTGGAGGTGGAGCTGATGGTGGACTGGGAGTATTCGTTGGTCACGTGGATCTTTATCTCGCCGCCTCCTGTTAAAAAGAATCATTTTGTTCAGGTATGAAGAAGCCGTTCGAGTGTTTCTGAGGAGTTCTGCACTGCTGGTCTCACCTGGAGTGTACTGGCTGTGATATTTGTACAGCTTCACCAAAACGGGGGATGGCACCACCAGGAAGTCTCTGAGCGACGTGGTGACAGAGTGGGCAACGACGGGGAAGCGCTCGCACAGCCGACCCAAACCCTGAAACACACACATCAAACGCTTCCAGCTAAAGGCAACACAGCTCGGTTCATCTCCCCCCCGACTCACCTGCAGGCAGCATATGAGGAGCGGCATGTGGGCGATGATGACTTTACTGGACGTCTTGGACTGCAGCTTCTCCGACAGCTTGGTGCAAAGGTTCTCAGCTCCTGACGGAAAGGAAATCAGTTCAGAGCCAAAACTTCCAGGACAGATTCACTGATCCATGGAAACCGTCCTGGTTCTGATCCTCACCCTGCTCTTCGGTCACGGCCCACACCATCAGGTCCACGCAGGCCGCGTTGGCCTGGCAACGCAGCTTCAGCGGGCTCAGTTCGCTCTGCAGGTACTCCACATCATGGAGGATCCTCTGCAGCTCCGACTGACTGCTGCTGAACTGCTCCAGTACAAAGTCATGGACCTCCTTCACAAAGTCCGTCTGCAGGTCTGGAGCGTGGACAGTAAACAGAGACGTTACGGAACCGGCGCCTTCAGCGGTCGGATGAAGAGAGGCGGAGAGGTTCCTCACCCTTCAGATTGTACAGAGTGTCTCTCAGCATTTTGAACAAAGCCACATACAGCGGGTCGCTGAAGGTTTTGTAGTGGAGATGAAGAGCGGGGTTCATCTGCAGAGAGAAGCAGAAGAGCGACGATGAAGCGGCGAGAAAAGCCGAGACAAACGTCGGAGGAAGCGTCGTACCTCCAGGAGTTCTGCCAAGCTGCCATCCAGCGACTTCAGAAACGACTCGGAGACAAACTGCACCACCTGTTTCACACCAACAAAGAAGAACTTTTTAGTGCGGAGTCCGCCGCAGCGTCTGAGAGCAGACCCGAGTGTTCCTACCGACCATGTGGAGCAGCTGTCGGAGCATTTCCAGCGGGACCTGGAAGTCCCCGGAGCTGCTGCCTGTGAACAGCGGCGAGACGGAGAAGCTGGAGCTGATGGTGGAGAAGTAGTAATCTGGATCCACGGCGCTGCCGTCTGGGAGATAGGAGCCTGAGGAGAGAGGAGAGATCTGGAGATCACACGCACGCAGGGCTGCTCGATGATGCCAAAAATTATCATCACAATTATTTTGAGTGATATTAAGATCTTGATTATTTAACATGATTATCCTTTTATCTTTAACATGAATTTTTTTTAACATTAAACCGTGACTTTTAAAAAAATGTCTTTATGATTCCACAGATTTTAGAAAACAAACAAATAACTTGAAGCTTTGTCCCGACAAAGTGCAAACACTGATGTAAACTGAACAGATAAAAAGAAGTAAGGATTAAACATCTCCGTGCATTATAACCGTCTAATGCACGGTTCGGAGTTGTTTAATCCGCCATGGTCCCACACGTAAATATTTTAAAACAAATTTGGATTTCTTTTCTACAACATTTGCTGAAGTATAGGAACTATTTTACGTTGGTCTGGATGTACGTTTTATACCAAACAACCGCTGTCAAGCTGCAGCGCATTTCTCTCATCCACCTGTTAAAAGACGGCTGATCTGGACCAGCTGGTTAACGCGTTGCTATGGTGACGCCCCGTAACGGAGGGATATTACAGTGTTTAACTGGCCGAACTATGTATAGGAAAATAATGCAGCCAGTTGTCACTGACAATGGTATAAACTATGTTTAGGTGAACTTCCACAACCTACTGCAGTTATTCTACATTGACCTGCAGCCGGAGCCGACTGAGACTCGCCGCCTGGGAGTGCTTTAGGACGGGAGAGGCTCCCGCTGCTCCTTCCTTACAGTAACTGCAGAACAATATGTGTCTTCAAGTCAGTCGCCAAAACACCAGAAAAGTCTCTAATAACTCCAGTAAAAGCTGCTAGATTTGTCGCTTTTAACAAAAAACGTCTCCAGATTTAGCGAGAAAGTCTCCAAGGTGGCAACAGTGTCTGAATGAAAGCAAAGCGGCTGTGGGAGGAGTTTACAGCACAGCGCTGCAACGCCAGAGACGCTCGATTAGCAGCTGAAAACAGCAGGAGAGGAAACTGCAGAGAGAAAAATAATCACACCCTTTTATTTTTATCATGGTTGAAAACCCAGATCGTACTGAGATTAAAATCAGATTATTCGCCCAGACCTAATTATTCCAAGGCCAGAATATTTCCCAACAACCCTCAGCTTCTTACCTTCAAAGTACTGAGCAGAGGGATCGCCTGGCGAGCTGGGTGTGAGTGCGATTCGCTCCGGACTGGCCTGCAACAGGAAACACACTGGTTTTTTTCTGCAGCTTTAGCTTCGCCATCTTGTAGAACACAGAGCCGGTACCTGCTGGGACGCACACGTCCCGGGGCTTTTACGTTTCAGCGTGTCGCCCTGACACACGGTCAGCAGCGAGCTCGGGAGGATGGAGCGAAAGTCGCTGAAGGACCGCCGGCGGGCCGCGTCGCCGTCGTCTGCCGGAGAGGCAGCGGGAGCCGCGGGGCGAGGAAACAGCTTGGTCAGCAGCGACTCGTCCGTGTTGCTGTAGCGACCAAATGCCCTGGCGACGCCCAGCAGGGTGGGAACCGTGTACCTGCACAGGTAGTCTGCACGGACACGTTCACATGAATGCTTGAAAGTAACACACACAGGAAGCAGGCGGTGTGTATGTGTGTGTGTGTGTGTGTGTGTGTCACACACGTACCTTTATCATGACTCTCTGGGTTTTTGCAGATGTCCTGCAGGACCTGCATGATGTCCATGACCGCCTCCAGGATCTGAAACGGCCCGTTTGAAAAGTTAAAAAGTTACGGATGTTGCAGGGAATTCTCACCTGCTGTCAGAGCTCACGTGCACACACCTGTCGCCGCAGGTCGTCATCACGCTGGGCGACATCTGACAGAAGCGTCACGAGACAAAAGCTGAAGTTTTCTGCAACTGGAAGCGTTTCTGCAAGAGACAAAGGGCAACAACCATTTTCTGTCAAATAAACGGGATCAAGTTCAGCAACACGCCTCGGCTGCAGCGACACGCCTCGGCTGCAGCAACACGCCTCGGCTGCAACGCCTCGGCTGCAGCAACGCGCCTCGGCTGCAACGCCTCGGCTGCTGCAACGCGCCTCGGCTGCAACGCCTCGGCTGCAGCAACACGCCTCGGCGGCTGCGACACGCCTCGGCTGCAGCGACACGCCTCGGCTGCAGCGACACGCCTCGGCTGCTGCAACGCGCCTCGGCTGCTGCAACGCGCCTCGGCTGCAACGCCTCGGCTGCAGCGACACGCCTCGGCTGCAGCGACACGCCTCGGCTGCAGCGACACGCCTCGGCTGCAGCGACACGCCTCGGCTGCAGCGACACGCCTCGGCGGCTGCAGCAACACGCCTCGGCGGCTGCAGCAACACGCCTCGGCGGCTGCAACACACCTCGGCTGCAACGCCTCGGCTGCAGCAACACGCCTCGGCGGCAGCAACACGCCTCGGCGGCTGCAGCAACACACCTCGGCGGCTGCAACACACCTCGGCTGCAACGCCTCGGCTGCAGCAACACGCCTCGGCGGCAGCAACACGCCTCGGCGGCTGCAACACGCCTCGGCGGCTGCAACACGCCTCGGCTGCAACGCCTCGGCTGCAGCAACACGCCTCGGCTGCAGCAACACGCCTCGGCTGCAGCAACACGCCTCGGCTGCAGCAACACACCTCGGCTGCAGCAACGCCTCGGCTGAAGCAACACGCCTCGGCTTAAGCTGCAACACGCCTCGGCTGCAGCGACACGCCTCGGCTGCAGCGACACGCCTCGGCTGCAGCGACACGCCTCGGCTGCAGCGACACGCCTCGGCTGCAGCGACACGCCTCGGCGGCTGCGACACGCCTCGGCTGCAGCGACACGCCTCGGCGGCTGCGACACGCCTCGGCGGCTGCGACACGCCTCGGCGGCTGCAACACGCCTCGGCTGCAACGCCTCGGCTGCAGCAACACGCCTCGGCTGCAACACGCCTCGGCTGCAGCAACACGCCTCGGCTGCAACACGCCTCGGCTGCAACACGCCCTGGCTGCCGCATACCTCTGGCTTTCCGTTTGGAACTTTCTTCAATCCACTGAACTTTGGGAAGGCCTTTGAGCAACCCGAGCAGGTAGGGGACAATCACGTCTCT